>NW_019170165.1:0-55823 GCF_001792695.1 Aspergillus bombycis | reverse complement strand
GGATTCGAACCGGCGTTACCGGAAGATTTGACTTCTCGTATATATACCTGTTGATATATATTGTTCATCAAAATCCGGTGGGATAACCACTACCCCATAGGACCGATGGATGGCGAATTTGTTACCCCAGGGAACCTTTAGCAGACTCAGAACCCCGTCGAAAACCAGGTTCACTTGCTTCCACAATCCCGAGCCAAATTTCTAACAAGCTTACATATTGGACCTATCTTCGAAAGTTGTAGGAATGAGAATCACATATCAGTATATGATTGAATGAAGAACGAGTACTTCAGGGTTCTTCCGTGGAGATAGATAGCATGAGAGTTCTGGTTGCTTTCAGATGCCAAGGACGCGTACATCCGGCAATGTAATGATAGCAGCAGGAAATGCCTGAAGGATATTCCGGAGTCATATTGCTAGTGAAATACGTCCCTTGCTCCCAATATATTGTCAAACGTTAGAAAACAAACAGTTTGGTGGAAGCGTGTATTGTATGCTACTCCGGCATTCTGACTTGAACCCTGGGAGGGTAGCGGGACCTCCGGAGGCCCATAGACGACGACACGACTTAGAACGATAGGTTTGGAAAACGCTGATTGACATAACATTCTCAATAGTCTGTCTAACAGACTAGATCACTCGCAGTCCATCAAGGTCTACTGAGTAGGACACTCTAATCTAAAGTCTAGCAGAAGCTAAAAACGTGAGCTGTCGAACTTGGATGGAAACAACGCGTCCTGGTTGGACTAGTCGGAGATTATGTTTAGCTACCAAAAGTTTAAAATGGGTTTCAAGTCCAGTAATTCGAAAAGGTTCCTCTCTAGATATAAAACACTTGTTTTTATCGACCTTGCGACGGAGAAATGCCCAAGCTGCTGGGACGTTATTCTCTCATCCAGTCCCGCATTAGGGCTCACTCTTCGACTGAAGGATTCAGGTTACCCCTACGCGGACTGTTAGACATTATTTGCGCTCATTCCTAATCTTATCCCTTTTGTTCCTTTCTTCGGAGTCCTTTCTCTCTTCCTCCTTTCCCCTCCCCGTCTAAGACTGGACTAATATTCAAAAAGGTTTCCTATCATACTGAGACAGATGTCGGGCCGGGTATATTAGAGTAGACCGATGATATCACACTTCTTCAGAGTTCCCCCGCATCTCCAGTGGAGAGAAAAATGGGTTCAGGGAGTTCTCCGGTGGAGGACTCCACTGCCAAGACCAACCATCGCGCAAAATGTCCGCGAATCATGAAGCCATTCATATGAGCAGCGCAAGTGATGTGAGAGTGGCCAAGGCTTGCGTAATTTATAAAAGACTAAGGATCTCGTCGAGTCCGCCAGGATCTGCCTTGTAGCTGAGAATCGCAATTTTTTACTGTAACACTGGATCTATCGCAAGGGACGAATTCGTCGCTGCCACAATATGCGTATCTGGTCTTCCGTCCTCGCAGTGGCGAATATACTCACCCTCTCCACGGGCCGAGTGATCCCTCGCCAAGATGGGAACTCTTACGTCGGCTACCTCCTTTCTACCTTTAGCGATGCGAATCCTTCGGTATTTTGGTATCTCTCCGAAGGCTCTGATCCACTAGCATTCAAAGCTCTGAATGGAGGAAGTCCAGTGTTGGCATCAACTGTTGGCACACGCGCAGTGCGAGATGTTTTTCTCGCTTCAAATGCTGCCAGGTCTGAGTATTTCATCATTGCGACAGGTACTGAAACCATGCCGTGACCTGAAAACACAAACGCTCTAACAAGTACATCTTCCATTAGACTTGGATATCAATGCTGAGGGCTTTTCCTGGGATGAAGCAACGAGACGCGGTAGCCGTGGGCTTACGATCTGGAAGTCAGACAACCTTGTAGATTGGTCGGAACCCACATTGACAACGTATGTAAGCCAACAAACCTGGCCAAATGCAATTGATTCTGACTGTTTCCAAACAGGATTGAGGAGGATACCGCCGGCATGGCCTGGGCACCTTCCGCGGTCTGGAATGATGATGAGCAGCAATACTATCTCTTCTGGGCATCACGCCTTTATGATACCAGCGACTCTGATCATACCGGCACGGCTGGTTTGGATCGCATTCGCTATTCAACCACCAAGGACTTTGTGTCCTTCAGTTCCCCGGCTGATTACGTCGCTCTGGACGGAATCCCCTTAATTGACCAAGAGTTCCTGGAGCTCGGCACACCCGGCGCCTACGCTCGTTTCATCAAGGATGAAAATGTCAACCAGGTTTATCAGGAAACCACGACAGGTGGGCTTTTCGGCGAATGGACCCGTATTCCCGGCTATATTGGCGATAACCCGTTGTCCGAAGGGCCAGCGTCGTTCCCTGATATCGAAAACTCCGAACTTTACCATCTGTTCCTCGACAACTATGAGGAGTACGTGCCATTCCAGACAAGCGACATCAACGCGGGTTCTTGGGAGAAATCCAGTACGGCTTCTCTCCCTCGGGGTTGAAACATGGGTCTGTTTTGCGGTTAACGCAGTCGGAGTATGATGCTGTTACTTCGAAGTTTGCGACGAATTAGGCGGCATATCTTCCGGAGTACATATTTTGGTGGAGATGACGGGACTTCAGGTAGTTGATTACTATAGTATCATTTGACCCCTGTACATAATACAATGCGATTGTCACTGTGCACAAGCATAGTACCAAAGAATTGCATGAAGCTAGAGGTGACTGAGCTATTCCAGCAGCCTGCTTGTAACGGCCTATAGAATGACACTACTCTTGACCCCCTGGGGTTTGGCCACGTAGATCCTATTCGCACTGATAGAGAAGTGCTTCCAGGGTCTGCACAGTTCTTACAATAGCGTCGTCGCTAGCCTTAAACATCGCATTTATGTCAAGAAAACGCTCAATCTCTTCTAATGCGGCACGAACGTTTCCCCTTGTACGTGGACAGAATCTGCTCACGAATTCACGGTGGACTGGGACGCGGTGGTGGGACATCTCGAAGAAGTTTCGTTCACTGGAGGTTTCCATGAGTTGCGTGATTGACGTTCCGTTTGTTCGCTTCCTTTCTTTTTCGGCGAGAATGGATAGGAAATAGCGCTTATCCGCTGGGAGGTCCAGATATGCGTGCGTCTCTGGTAATCCTGGAGGCGCGGCACCAGGCACATTTTCGAGTAGTTTTGGAAAGGTTGCAGCCTTCTGCAGGGGTACAGCAAAGTTGCAATCCCAGTCAATGATACTACTAGTAGGGAAGGATTAGCATGCTGTAGCGCATGATGTTCAAGGAACGATATGGGTTCCGTGTCAACATCGGGGTTAAACGGACCCTTTGAGGTTATATTCCTCGTCAATGATGATGTTGTCATTGTGGAGATCGACGTGGACAAACACCCAGGGGCTATTTTCGTGCTGGGCGACAACATATTGGGGAATCATCGATCGTTGAATCAGATAGTCGATTGCGGTGGAATAATCTTGGCGGCGCAGCGTACGACGTATCCCTCTGTCCACGCTCTCAGTGAGCCAGACGCTGGTTGATACCTGTGTACCCTTGGGAGTCCCGTTGGGTACCCCTATTGTTGTGAGAGTGGCTCGGTAGTTTGGTTGCAAGTGGACGTACCATAAAATAGGGTTTCAGTATCCAGCGGACACTCAAGAACCATGTTGAGTATCAGGTCGGCGATCTGGTCTAGGACTTTCTGCCGATATGGCGCTGCCGGAGTGGACTGATCCCATGGCATCATGGGAGACCCTTCAATCCAATCTAGTAACATGTAACCAACTCCGACAGGGTTGCAGCCGCGTGAGCCGCAGTCCGAATACCCGTGTATACGAGGAGCAGGCACGTTGGGAGACTTGCGGGCCAGTTGGATTGGTCTAATGCAGATCTCTAAAAAGGAATCATCCTGGTTCAACGGGATCCTCGCAGCCCATCGCTCCTCCCTATCGCGAAAGCTGATGATGAAAATGATGTAACCAGGTCCAGTGATAGGTGAGCTGTTATTATCTAGTTGAGAAGCTGGAGTGCCAGCAAGGGAAGATGCCACCTCAATCAGGGCTTGCTTGTTAAGGAGCTTCAAAACCTCATCTACGGATCCCATCCTGTTCGGCAACTCTTTGAACTGCCACAGCTTGCCCGGAGTCAAAGAAGAAGTTGGCATTTGATGGGCCTCTCGGAAGGCCCAGCAAGACTGCCAGAAATGCTATATATACTCAGACCGACTACCACTATGTGATGCAAGGGTTACTGGGTCACCGTGACAGACACCTGTCATACACGTGCTTAGTTACACAGCATATCGCTATCCAATTATATAACAAGGTGAGTCGTCCACTTTGATCCATGGCGATTACTTTCGAGTGTTGTCAAATGTCAATTGGCAGCTGCACCATGGACGCGTCAGACGGGAACATGCATCGGGATACGAGTGATAATATACGAAGCGGTCAAAATGGAATTGGTCACTGCTTGATCCACGGGCAATAGATGCCCCTCATTTCTCTCTTCTGTGCGGCATGCAGACAAGACGGGAGTGTCGAGAGCTTTTCGCAGAATATCTCATGATCTTAATGACAATCACGCCTGGGGAAGGCATTGGTCGTATATGGCTGATTGAGATTAACTCAGATCCCTTCTGGTCTTACTGAAGGCTATTTATTTGAAGGCAAATATCCCGCACATCCTCCTTCTTATGAAGATCTCAATGTAAATCGAGCACCTTGGCTTTCCTCATTCTGAAGTCTCTCTTATACTCTCCTGTGCCCCGCTCTCACTATGGTTGACATCGAAAAGCCTTATAGCATCTCGGCCTTCAATTCCTTGCCTGATCTGCACCACGCACAGGAAGACTTCATAGTCAATGGCGGTCCTGAGCTGGTCAACAATGTCCTCGGACCCTTGATCGTGCAGCATCGATTGGCATCCACGCTTGGCGTTGGCCTATTGCACCGTCACTTTGACCTTTCAGACAAGGAGAAACTGGTTGAGTTTAACCATGTTTCAACGCCATGGATGCATCAGCAAGGTGACAAGCATAGCGGAGGCCGAATCCTACCTTGTGCCTGGATGATTGATGGCACCGGTCTCGTTCCGTATGAGTTCTATTTCTCGCCGCTTTGCCATGATGCGAAAGTTGAACTAGCTGTCATGGCTCCATTTCTCCACAACTTTATACACCTCATTAAAGATTCGGGATTGGAAAAGACCATTGGACTTCGCTTGTTTCCTCGTTGCGGCTTTACAGGCGCGCTGGAAATGACCGAGGGGAGAGCAAATATCAATTTGACACCCGACCAGGTAAAGTCCAACCCATCCTGCAACGGTATTTCTGTGAATTGAGAAAGCTAATCACATAGTTGTTTGTATTTATATATAAGTACAGGTCCCAGATGAGGCATGGAACGGTGCCACAGAAACCATGTGGTTTTTCGAACCGAGTTATCTACAAAAGCAATATTCGTGTAGATGCAACACCACGTCAGGACACATGCATATACATCGGCCGTGATTGTGAGGGATGTAGAGAGAGGATGGTCCTGAAAAGTACTGACCAAGTTCTCGAGATTGTCTTTTTTAATTCTCAAGCATATCGCCTGTTTCTCTGGGTTATCGCTTGCCATGCGCCCCATCTCTTACATAAGTGCGTTTTCCACGATCTTGATATGCCCTAATTCAGTTTCTTCCACTGCGTTCAAATGTAACTGCACGTAGAAGGCAATCGCAAGTTCTTTGCCCAAGTACTCACGGCCATTATCCTCGCGTATTGCAACTAAGCCGACGACCTCTACATCGTCTAGGAAGCGGTGGCATGAAGCAAATGCGCCTATTCAGTAGTACTGATTGCAGTGGATAGTTGGACGGCTATATCGTGACAGGCCGATTAAATCACACTGGATAGCGTAATGTGCACATCAACATGTCCGTTGCAATTGCTGTGAGCTGGATCTATTTCTGGAGATTCGAAGCCGCTAACTCGCTGCAGAAACCCGTAATCGATTGACTAGGGGCTGCCACTGTTTACATCATGCACAGCCTACTCCGCCGAGGCTCAATCAGCATTCAACTCGCGTGTTGGCTATGCCGATCTCTTCCCGTATAGTCGTGAGATACGCCGATCGCCCCCCAGCCAATTTCCAGATCGAGCAAATCAGGCCAAAATGCAAGCGGGCAGGACAAAATCCTCCAAGAGAGTGTTGTCTTCGAATGATATAATACGGCTACAGTCCCCCCTGCACCGACGGGAATCGAACACCACAATAACCAGCTCAGCACAATGGCACCCTCATTATTGAAAATCGGACTTCTGCCTACTCTCGCGCTGGCGCTTTGCTGTGGCAGAGCGTTGGGTGAGCCCTGGAAGGTGATCGACACGGATTTTCCCGACCCTAGCGTCATCAAGACCGACGATGGATATTACGCCTTTGCAACTTCTTCACGCGGCGTCAATACTCAAATCGCTCATTCTGCAGATTTCCACACGTGGAATGTCTTGGATGGCCAGGACGCACTTCCAGGCCCTTTCCCTAGCTGGGTAAATGGTAGCCATCCGAAGGTCTGGGCTCCAGATGTTATCCAACGGGTGAGTCTATAGGTGTTTGCCACGCAAAGGGAAAGCTCCAACTAAGGATGACAGAATGATGGAACCTTCGTCATATACTATTCCGCCGCCACCAGCGGAACCAAGAGCAAACACTGTATTGGCGCCGCAACCTCTTCTTCAGTTACGGGTCCCTACTCGCCAGAGCAAGATGTACTTGCCTGTGATAAGGGCAAAGGCGGTGCCATCGACGCTGCGGGCTTCAAGGATGATGACGGTACATACTATGTTGTGTATAAGGTGGACGGCAACAGCCTGAACCAGGGGAGCGAGTACCACCCCACGCCTATCATGCTGCAGAAGCTCAAGTCGGATGCCGTGACTCCTGACGGGGACGCCGTGCAATTGATTGACCGCGACGATGCCGACGGGCCCCTGGTCGAAGCCCCTAGTCTCGTGAAGAGCGATGGCCAGTATTACCTGTCGTTCTCGTCAAACTGGTACAACACCCTGAAGTACGACGTTAGCTACGCCGTCGCGTCGGCCGTCACCGGTCCGTACACCAAGGCGTCGGCTCCAGACGCGCCGTTGCTGGTTTCCGGGGATAGCAGCGATGTCGGACCGCTTGGTGGTCCCGGTGGCTCTGATTTCCGCGAGGATGGAGGTGCGATTGTATTCCATGCTTTTAACAATGGGCAGAATATGACCAAGGGCCGTGGGATGTGGGCGGCCAACGTCAAGATCGGTGGAGGGAAGATCTCCGTGCAGTGAGTGAAGGGTATGGGGTTGAAGTGCCGTTCATGAAATGGATCAATTTGTACGAATATCGTCGTTAATATACATGCATGGTATAATTACACATCTCATGGGGAGAGGCAGGTTGCTAATGAGGGTGACCGTGTTTCTTTTCCAGCTCACGCCATTTCTGAATCACGACAGCTCTCTCCTCCGCTGACGAGGTACACATTTCCTGGATACCCTGTTTGAGTCGTGACCGTAAGATGTACTTCGTCTTGTTCTTTGTTATGGAATTGCGAAGGCTCTTGTGTAGTCCATCCAGCGGGAAGCCTGCTAGTCCCCAGATGCCTATCGAGGGTTGTAGGTTAGCCTAAGCCGAGAAACATAAGAGAGTCGAGAAAGGCATACCTGCAGCGGGCTTCAAGAACACGCCACCCACGCCCTTTCCGACGCCCTTGACCAAGCCTCTGCCACCGGATTTCTGGAAACCCCGAGCAGGCTGCGTCAGAAGACCAGTAACGCCATAGTAGAATCCTTCGGTGAACTCCTATCAACTGGTCAGCATCCTGCCTGCAGACCGCGCATCGGGTAGGCGCTTACGATCCCGGCTGCTCGAAAGCCACTTTTCACATTGCGGACTCTCGGAATCCGTTGCACCGTCGTATCATGATAGAGCTTGGGTGCATTATGGAAGCCCTTGGCTAGGCTCAGCGTCAAATCGGTGGGTAGCATAATCGCAAAATTAAGCACTTGCTTGGCGAACTTGGAGGTGTGGTAGCTTGTTTCCGCTAGAACCTCTTGTGTACCGATTTTCTGTTGTTTAGCTCGTTTCTGGGTCAGCGTGCGTTCCAGATCGAGTTCATTCGCAGCGCCATCGGAGTCATCAACCACTGTATCTGCACTACTGCGGTCCGACTGCTCTTCCTCGGCCGAGGCGTATTCGTTTTCACTCCCTGATTCTGAAGCGGAAGACCCATCGTCGCTCTCAGATTGGTCTTGACGACTGGCGCCACTGACAGGCTCATTGGATGATCCCTCTCCTGTTTGTTCTTTCGACTGCTCCAGGCTTGCAGTACAGTGTGACTTTACCCAATCTCGCTGGTTGATATGGTGGTTGTGATGGTGACGCTTTCTTTTGCGGTTTTCCTTTGAAAGCATTCCAACCAGGTCCGTAGGCACCGTGGCAAGGCCACTGACGAAATCGCTGACAACCCCGTATAGCACCTCAGCACCGGCGGAAAGCGGTCCTTGCGGGTCATGGTTCGTGTCGTAGTGCTTAGAGCGATACCTGAAACGTCGGAGTTAACAGTCATACCACGCGTTGCTCTGAGGGAAAGAGCATCTCACAGTTCAAAGCTATGCGGGTCCACAATCCCAGCCTCCACTAGAACCGCTGCCGCAAACGCACTCAACTTGATGTGCAGATGTTTATGCCACCAGACCGCAGGACGGGTAGGACATACCGCGCACCGCAGGCGGCGCAAATCGAGATGTTGATGAAAGCTGCAGACGGCGTTTTGCACGCCCTTTTCTGTCCGCATGCCTTTGCCTATCTCCTCGGCCTTTTCTAGAGTAGATGGCTCTAGAGCTTTGTTGATTGCTTCTGCTAGTTTCTCTGCGGTCAATTGTTTATATGGCACGGGCTGTGGCCCAGCACCGGCGCGCGCCACAATCGATCCCCAGAATGGCTGATCGCCGAAGAAAGGTACAATTACCGTCGGACGACCCAGGACCAGCCCGGCAGCAGTGGTGCCTGCACCACCATGGTGAACGACGCATGAAACATGCTGGAAGAGCCAGTCGTGTGGAACCTTGCCTAGCAGCATGACATTTTCGGGAATCTCAGCCCTTCCTTCTCCGATATTGCCCCATCCCTTCGACACGAGCGCTCTCGTCCCCGTCAGGCGGACCGCCTCGAAGACGATTTCCGTCAATTTAGCGGGATTATCCACTACAATGGAACCAAAACCGATATACACCGGGGGGTCGCCTGCTTTGAGAAATGCATCGAGATCGTCCGGTGGTTTGTAGTTCGTGTCGCTGGGCAGAAACTGAAACCCGCAGACGTCGATGTTTTCACCCCAGTCCTGAGGCTTGGGAAGGAGGCATGGGGACCTGTAGTGATTAGCGGTTGTGTGAAGCTTTCCAAGTGCGTGACGTACCACAGGTAGGTATATGGTATCTGCAACCGATGTGCGATACTGGGAGCCCGAATGGCATCCAAGGGGTCCAAGCCCAGCTCCCTCTTCCGAAAGCGATTGATTAGGTCACCCAGGCCTTCCCAGAGCATTACCTCGACAATAGCATATGACGCGAAATTCGCAACGGATGGCTTGGTATTCCGCGCCCGGATATTGGCCAATGGATGGGGAAATGACTGTGTCGCCGACCATGGCATCCTACACTCTCAGCATACGACGACGGCCTCCGCGAGAACACGGACAAACTCACGTAAACATCATATTCACCGGAATCCCTAGCTTCTCTGCACAGCTCAGATGCGCGAAACTGGGTGGGTTCGCAATGATCACGTCGGCGACAAACGGCTGGCTGTTGCAATCTGGAGCCTCGCTCCACGGATCCTCCTTGATATGATGCATCCCCGTCCCATCCCCAGTCTCAAAGCACGAGCGCCAGCACCCAGAGAAAATCGTCTTCATTTCCCGACGACGCTTTGGGATCGCACCGCTGCGAATCGTCCGCATATCCGGCATCAAACCCGGATTGTTGACCATGAACGCCATCAATTCTGCGGGGTCGCCTCCAATGTTGAAAAACTCCAACCCTGTTTCATTGATATATTCACGAAAGGAGAGATGGGTAGCCAGCCGGACCCGGTGTCCGTGCTTCTGTAACTCCTTTCCCAACGCAACGAACGGCTGCACGTCGCCGCGAGAACCCACCACGTGGATAACGATGTTTAAACGCAAGGGAAACGTATCCTGTCCCTCTATCGACATAACCGACGGTCTACGGTCCCCGCGCAGGGGCTTCGGGTACCGTTCAAGATTCTTTACCAGATTGAGCAGCCAGGGCTTATGTTCGCGAAACTTGATATCCAATCGTCCGTCATCTGTTGACCATGAGACACTTTTCCAGCGTAACCGCCTGCGCAGGGAGTGGAATACACACCCATCACACGAACACCAGTATTCAATCCCTGCTCTCGAACATGCGCACGGCCACCACCAACCGAGCGATGCCTGGGATGGAGCTGCTCATCCGGCCAATCCCCCGCCGTAATGCCCTGTTCATGCGGTCGGTCCGGTGAAGCTGCTGCTGCTGCTGCTGTTGCCATGATGCTGGTGGATACAAGATCTCCGTGAGTGCATTTGTCATACACCCCTTAGTCGTACGTATGATTTCAATAGCCAAAGTGAAAGAGAAATAAGATCTGAAGACATCATCGAACTTGGGTGATGATGAAAAGTTTCCAGGGAGCCGACCGATGATGTCACGGTCCGATGGATTAGCTTCGGCAGATCACCGGTCGACCCGAACCATTCTGTGGCTTAATTCCATGCCGAACCGGGTTGGGTCCCCCGCTGGTGAGTTGTGCTGTTGTCATTATTAAAAAGTTTCCTGGGACTCAGACTTACATAGTACTTACTGCGATTGACTCATTCCGCTAGTTGATTGTTAGTGGTCGCTGTGTCCAGTCCCTGGCCAGCCCTATCGGGCCGATCCCGATTCTTGGTGCGTATGCGTGATGCCGAGGTTCATCCTTAAATTTGCCTCTTAGCGGTCCACAATACAAATCTGACAAGGTAAAGGTTAAAATCTTGAGTTCCTCGGATATCGTGCACACCACTTCAATTCTTACCTCGCTTCCCAGGTCCATCCAGTATCAGGAGGCAACTCGACCATCCGCGGAGTTCGACGGAAGCCCCGGTCACGTTCCTCGGCCTTGCTGTCTTTACCAAGTAACGTAACCTCATGAGAAAGTAATCGTTTCCCATGGAAACTTGTTAAAATCCCGGTATAAGGAAATTTCATCTGGTGGCTTGTCCCTCATTACAGAATTCGTTATAGTCAGATAAACTGGGTCTCTTTAATCCGTTACTAGTTTTGTCGAAATATATATCTCCATCATCACTAAGCAGATTAGTACTTGGTAAAGCGGACCTATAATGCTAGCTCTCTCCGGAGTATAATACAATATAATCACATGTTTCTTATTTAACTGTGTGTTCACAATAGCAGCACTCCTTACCATTTTGGTACAGAATCGTATTATAATTAGTACACGTTATAAGCAATTTAAACCGCTCGCTCAACTGGTTACTTACAAAAAGCCTTGCTAGCAGCGGCTTCTGAATGTCCCTCGTTAGGATTCTAGCATGCATGTGATTCTATGTCGTTTTGGACAGGAGAAAAGGTGAAAGCAATCCTGGAACAAGTATCGGAGGTAGCTCTGGCTGCTCTGCGTACAGTGGTCTCATCTATAGGGCGGGAAAAGGAGTGGAGAAACTAGCATCCTTTGCTATAGACATGGATCGGGGTTTGCGCCAACCGACCTCTTAACAAGGGCAACGTCGCACTCAGTCAGGGGGCACAATCCTGTAATATGTCTTCTAGCGTCCGACAAAAATCACAGAAATATACAGAATGACCCTTGAGAAAACGTTCTCCAGCGCGGACTGTAAGGCCTCTGAGGCTAGCGACAGGGCGTGTGCGAAATTGACCATACCTGGAAGATGATATCCCTGCCATGATCAGGACCAGATATTCCTTCTCCCCAGGATGATTCCTAGCCCAAAGAACAGCAAGACCAATGTCCCAGTCGGTCGGGTACTCGTAAGACTCACAGTGCGGTACTAGAAACTTTAGGCGGGTATGCTCTAGTCAGTCATGATAGTTGATAAAGACCCTCGCTGTGGTAGCGGTAGAGGGTCACAACGTGTTTGTTCACTCAACCAGCGCAATGAGCAAGTTTGCACCCGATAGAGGGCAGCCCATGGTCAGTGTTCTGACGTGGCTTTTAATGATTACGGCTATTCTTGTAGTCTTTGCTCGGCTTGGAACTAAATATTGGATCATCCGACGGTGGACAGCGGACGACTACCTCTGCATTGCATCAATGGTAAGGGTCAACCTTAGCCGTGGTTGACAGCACCGTCGTGACCGAGCCATAGTAACCAAGATTTCTCCAGATTATCTGTGTGGCCCAGTCGATCGCTGTTTCCATGGCTATCGCGAATGGCTATGGCAAGCATTCTAAGTCACTCTCCGAGACAAGCATAGAAAACATCATGAAGGTGAGCTCCTACAAGCATGGCCCTCTATAAGCTATTCATACTGCCCTAGTCTCAATATGCTGCGGCTATTCTCTTTATCGCCAGCATGCTTTTCTCTAAACTATCGGTCATTTATTTTATCCGAAATGTGACGCCGGCATTCCATCCCGATCGACTGATCACTGCTAGCCTGCAGGCTTTGACTATCCTGTGGGCTGGCATTGGTATTCTCACTGCTGCATTCCAATGTAAATTGCCTCGGACCTGGGACTATGTCCACGGCCAATGCATCCAACGTGGAAACTGGTGGAATTATCTGTGTGTGATGAATATTCTGACCGACACTGGGGTGATGGCTTATGGGATCTTCATCGTCGTGCGGCTTCAAATGCGCCTGAAGAGGAAGGTTATACTGATGATTATTTTCGGATTGCGCACCTTGTGAGCGGACGGACATTTTTATACATCTTTTATTTGTGGCTGATCGGGTCTCAGTGTTATTGCCGCCAGCGCTTGTCAGGCTTTCTACGCCAACCAAGCAGCCGAGTCCCCCGATCCGATGTCTGATACCTCGCCGTTTACCATATCTACTCAGGTCACCCAGTGTTTGGGGCTCATCACCTGTTGCTCGCCTGAATTGAAGCCATTCATAGAGAATCTTCGCTCATTGGGCTTCTATGTTGACGGGAAATCGCGTCACGACGCTTCTGCAGTGAGATACAATGATCGGATGACACGATCACATAACGAGGAGAACCCTTGGTGCAAGCAGCATGAGTTGGAGACTATTTCTCACTTGAAGAGCTCTCATCGAACCGTTGTTACTGCGTCGTCATCAAAACGAGATTGGGATGAAGGAAGCCAGTCGAGCCAGGCTCACATCATCCATGAAGTCCGTACATGGACTGTTACCGAGTCGGTATGAGAAACTTGGCCAGCGCACCTCTACTGGCGCGAAGAGACCCTCTTTTCGTTTCTTTCCTGTATTTGTCTGACTTTCGTAGTGGAAATTAGGTATTGGTAATTGCAATTCATTATTCGCTCAAACTGTGGCGTTCTAAATGCGCCCATTCCTTTGCCGTGTACAACCCCTTCTTCTCTCTCTCTCTCTCTCCCCCCCCCCTTTTTCCATTTCTTTTTTCCCTTTTGCCCGCATCTTGCGGTCGCTATTTACCCTAGTGATGCTTGTTTGTCCTTTTACAGTAGGAATAATGGTAGATCATTATAGGATGTAGGCAACTAGACCGGTTATTCCCTGTTCGGCGGGAGGGCATACCCACAACGGGGACATGGCTATCGGACCGTCAAAAGCGGATCCAGTCCACTGATCTCCACACGCGGTGCATCCTGGATGTCTTGCAAGCGGGGCGATAACTGCAATCCCGGACTTCAATTGGGCTTGTCCCCCATTGAACCCTTGTCAGGTTGCGTCCTCGCCTCCATAGGTGCCCGGTGTCGGCTGACTAGCCTGCCAGACCTGCCATCTCATTCATACCATTTCGTCGACTGTCCAATATGGTGTAATTTATCGTTGTACAGCAGGGATCGCACAAAGAATTGAGCGACCCATCGAGTGGCTACGTGCAGGCTAGGCCGGAGCTATTGTAAGTCCCTCGCGTCGCTGGTCCTGCTCAATTTCGTTTCTCTTTCTTATCACGACTTTGGCTGAAGAGTTCCATGACTGAACGTGCCATGCTTTCTATACTTACCCGTGTATACTGATTGCGAGCACGCAGCTGAAATCTTCAACATGTCTACACACGAATTGAAGCAAATGGCGCCCCCTGCGCTGAGCGAGGTGGAGGGACAACCAATCTACCGAGACAAAGATGATGTGTATTTGACTCGCATGGGGAAGCGCCCTGTATTGCAGGTGAGGTGCCCCCAAAGGCCCCCTCTCTGACAGTGGTACTAAGATCATCCTTCGAAAGAGGAACTTTGGGTTGATGTCCATGTTGGGATTTAGCTGCACGCTGCTGGTCACATGGGAGGGATATATCATGTAAGTCATCATATACTCTGCGCGGTGTTGACTTCCTGGCTAAAATTAGGATTCTTCGCAAGATTGTTTCTGCAGTCCTTTCAAAAGTACTTTACACCCGCTGCATCAAAGAGTATGGAATCGATTACTGACTTAGACCCAGTGGCGGCCCGGCGGGTTCTGTCTATGGCTATCTTTTCGTCTGGGCTGGGATCGCCGCCACCTTTGTCGTGATATCTGAGCTTGTGTCCATGTAAGCTTCCATGAAGCGTACACACTTGGAAAGCGCTGATGAACGATCGACAGGGCTCCTACGTCCGGCGGTCAGTACCATTGGTGCTCGATGTTGGCGCCTCCGTCGGCAATGAAGTTGGCCAGTTATATGACAGGTACGTCTATGCCAGGAACCACAAGGGCTGCCTGGGGTTTGATCGTTTACGATAAGGATAGGTTGGCTTACCGTGATCGGATGGCAGGCCACATTCGCATCCGCAATGTACCTGAACGGGAACATGATCCAAGCGCTTATTATCCTTACCAGGTCGGATTATGTCCCTCATCCATGGCGGAAAGCCCTTTATGCATGGGGACTCTCTGCGCTCTCTGCGCTCATCAATATCGTTGGCGGCAAGTTTCTGCCCCGGTTTGAGGGCACCATTCTGATCTTCCATGTCTTGGGATTTTTCGCTATCCTGGTTCCCTTGACGTATATGGCAGACCACAAGTCGTCGGCCGAAGAGGTATTTACCTACTTCATCAACCAAGGCAATTGGCCTTCGAAGGCGCTGTCAGTCTTCGTCGGATTGACTGGTCCTGTTTTCGCTTTCGCTGGCGGTGATGCCGCGGTCCATGTATGTCCACAGTGACTCTTGCACGGCGAAGGATCTGCTAACATTCGAGTTAACTATAGATGGTTGAAGAGATGACTAATGCAACAACCGCTGTTCCCCTCTCTCTGATGCTAACTGTGCTAATCAATGGATCCATGGGATTTGGGATGATGCTCGCCTTATATTTCTGTCTGGGTGATATCCAAACTGCACTTCAATCCCCGACAGGCGTCCCTTTCTTTGCTATCTTCCTGCAAGCAACAGGATCCGTATCCGGCACGGCGATTGCAGGTGCTTTGGTAATGTCCCTGGGCAGTTGTAACACAATTGGCACCTTAACAGCAGCATCACGACAATTCTGGTCCTTCTCTCGTGACCGAGGGATTCCTGGCTGGCGGGTGTGGAGTAAGGTATATGGATCCCCTTACGCATCGGAATGGCCTATTCATTGAAACTGAAAGCTCCATAGGTGACTGAACGTACCTCCATCCCAACATATGCAGTCCTCCTTACGGCCATTGTCGGGTGCCTCCTGAATTTGATTACCATTGGCTCAGACGTGGCGTTCAACAGCTTGGTGTCCATGTCAATTTCGGGTCTTTATCTATCATACATGACTGCTGGAGGACTATTGCTCTACCGCCGTTGTACCGGCGGAATTGGGGATGCCACCACGGGTGAGCAGACCATGATCAACACGGCAGGGGCTAGGGTGGTCTGGGGACCATTTCGAGTTCCAGGCATCCCAGGTATAGCCGTTAATCTCTTCTCCTTGGCCTACATGACAATCGCTACGTTCTTTGGCTTCTGGCCTACGACTAAGGATGTTAACACACAGACGATGAACTATAGCATTGTCGGAACAATGGGGGTTATTATACTTAGCCTTATGTACTACGTCGTCCGAGCGAGGAAGGTGTACACTGGGCCTCTTATCGAGATATCCTGATGGTCAGATTGGAGACCATGGTCCACAGGTGCGACAGTTTGAGTTATGTTTCTATAAGTGCTATTCTGATACTAGCTCTCCAGGCTGGCTATCGGAGAGTAACCAATGCCAGAACTTATCGCTCAACCTGCGCCACAGTTAATTTAAAGATGAAGTAGTGTTTGGTGTATTCACTGAATTATGCTTCTTTCCAAATCTGCCTCACGGCGCGAATAGCCACTCCCAAAATTCATACTATAACCGTTCTCATGTATTAGTAATTATTATATTATCTAGTAGAAATAAACCCTAGAACTATTGTTGGAACTTGGCTGTTAGGTAGCGATATCTCCGTGGCTACGTTTGTCATAACGGACTAGTGAAAGTAATGCTTGAAACTTGCCACCATACTCTATGGGATATAGCTCTTTGCTGATACCGCTGCGGTTGGGCCGAGAGATGAACAAGGGCTATGGAGCTATGGCAAAGGCGAGGCAGTAGCTATTCTCAGTGCTCGGTGGCTTTTATATAATGCATATGTTGCTTTCAGGACTGAACATAAGCTAGTAGTATGTTGACAAGTTTATTTGATCTCAGTGATGTGGCCTGATTTGTCCAAGATATTTTATGGCTCATATTGCCTCAAGTAGGTAGATGTAGTGGCCTCGTGGTTGGCTACTTGCGTATCTTGTCTCATTGACATGCCATGCTAGTAGTTATATTGAGTTGTCAACATGTTGGTTCTGCTCGACCTTCTCATAGATAAACAATGCATTGGCTAATTGAGAAATTCTGCACCGGAGATATTACACTAGCTATGATTGACGTGTGGGACATAGTCATTTTATACCACCGTGGTCCTGCCGTCGGTTGCCTTGAAGAAGATCAGCTCTATACTATGATCTACAGGGGTAGGGCATTTGCACATATAAAAGATAGTTTCGAAGAATGCTGATCCTCTTTGTCTGAGTATCTGATAGAGTGTAACCTCGAGGACTCTGAGATTTGTTGTTCATTAGTCAAGTAAATCACCCAACCTACTGAACAGTAACAAAGGCGTGGCTCTCTGACTTTCACGATGAAACCAGAACGAGCTAAATTTGGAACACCCCCAGACTAAACATCAAACATTGTTGTTCAGGGAGCCATGAATGTAACCTCGTTGCTGCTATGTCAAGTGTCGGTGGCGGGTCCATCCACAAAAATTGGATTGTCTAGAAAGTCTAACCGCCCACAAATTGGATCTGCTCCACACACGATCAAACTTCCCATCGCGGTTGGAGATGCTGGCTCAGGATGTTTCAGAGTCCTACTGCGTTGTATTGGGACCTTTCTGTTAACATCGTTATGAAATATTTAATGGCCTGGAATCCGTTGCGCTTTTGTTGTGCTTGATCTGTATGCCTCAATTCCTTCATCTATTCTACCAACAACTGTGACCTATCGTGTTCACTATTCTATCTTCCTTGACTCTCTGTTCATAATCACCCACCGACAGCATACAATACCCTCATCATGCAGATTCACGCTACCCTCGCCGTGGGCCTTTCCATTCTTGGATTTACTCTTGCCAATCCTTTCAAGCATCCAATTGAATGGAAAGCATCCGCCTTCGCTATCACCTGCGGCTCAGAAGATTGCAACTACAATTTCAACATAGTGAGCAATGCCACCGGACCCTCAAGATTCAAAACCTCCTGCTCGGGGATTCCGGCCGAGGACGACTACAACCCGTGCCAGGACGAAAGCACCGAAGCCAAACTGCAGGTTGTGCCAGGGACGCACCCGATATGGAGTGTACACGTACAGCATACTTGGATGGAAGGAGAAGCGAGGTATACCGCTCACGGCGACGCTAATATTACCGACACCGCGAAGAGCTTCACGGTTCCTGTCACGCGGGTGTCTGGGGTGGTTTAGAGGCAAGGACTGGTCGTGATCGATGGAGAGGAGTCTACGGTTCCATGTTTTAGTCTTGCTTGGGATAGTAAGTGTCATCGCGAGAAGGACAGGCGAGGCTTACCTTGGTGTAATGAATATGTCTTCTGCACACACTGGTAGTATTGGCGGTAGCGCACAGATCGTAGTAATATCTAGTTATAATGAAAGGATTACCATTAGATAGGAGGACCAAGCCAGCAGTGGGGCACACCACACTGCTGGATGTATATACATAACCGTTATAACTGCCCTCCTTGAACTGCTTTCTGATTTCTACTAGCGTACTCCAAATGAAAATTGGTCTCTTGGTGTCAGACCTTGGCGCCAGAGCTCCAGAGGTGTCCTCGGGTTAACCGCCAGGCTTTCCTGCAACCAAGATAATGACAGTGAAGCAGACCTTTGTGATACATTCTTGAATTTGCAATCTGAAGAGCTCAGCATCGAGATACAAAGAAAAAGGTAATCATGAAAGTATTAGCGATGTCCCAACAGAGGAAGGTAACCGCAGGGCCTTCAGGGCCAGCTAGATAATAGAATCGAGACTTCCTTCTCTGCTCTAACCAGTGTTCAATACATACCTCTGGCCTTGGACGAGCCTAGGTGAACTAGAGCTGGTGTCAGGTTGATCGTTTAACTCTGAGAATCGACAGAGTACTCTTGGCCAGGTCGTAATATATACTGTCTTTCTTAACCTGTGACCAGGGCGGTATGGGTACTGCTGGGGGGACTCGCTTTGCCCTGATCAACTGCAGTCGGGCATGGATAGCCTCAGCTATACGTCCAGACCTAACTGTGTACTCCGCCTCTGGTAATATCTCATCTTGAGCCTTCTTCAATTTCTTGGCCCTGCCGTCGTTCTCGATCAGCAGAATTTCCTTTGCCACCAGCTGGGCTAATTCCTCTGCTTCCAGCTCGTACAGTCTCAAGCTTTCACCATCTTGTTGCCATGACAGGGACGGAAATCGGCTGTAACTATCCCCAAGGCATCCGTTTCTGTGGGAAAGACTGACATACTCCTTCTTAAGGACCTGGGCAATCGTCTTTCTGACATGTTCGTTTTCTGCCCAACAGTTCAACAGCCACTCTCCAAACTCCGTGGCGTCCACATGGAGATCCAACTGGTGGTCCAAGGGTAGAGCAGCCAGTTCGAACTGGTCACGATTCGCAATGCGGCTCATATGCAGGATACTTTCCAGTGATCGGTTGCCGTGGCGAAAGCTAGAAACACGCAGCAGTGCTCGCAGAACATTCTCGTTGACGTTGAGCTTTTCATCATTCCGCGATAGAAGACGGCTGAGTTGGAAATTCAAAATGATTGCTCGCCTGACGGGATAGGTTTTATCATGTTCATCGATTTTGTCGGGTCCCCAGATATTGACAAAGCCGCGCAGGCGACTTACGAAGTCGGGCTTCTTTGCAGCCACAGCCTCGGGGGTGTGAAGAGTCTCGCGAAAGTTTTCAAAGGTCGGAGAGGTGCCTCCGATGAAAACAAAAATGGCGGGCCCCAGAGGTCGATGCATGCCCCGTTCCAGGAACTTGCCGTCCTGCATCGGGGCAAGGAAGTATTGCAACCAGCCAAGGGGCTTGCCCTGGAAGAAACTGTCAAACTCGTCGAACAAGACCAGCGGCATCTTTTTGGAAAAGCTCTGGTCGCGCACAGTATGGAATGCAGCTAACAGATCGTCGTATTCCAGAAACTGAGACAGGTTGAACTCCAGCTCCTCGACTTCCTTCCCCTGGCGCTTGGCCACTTCGGCAATCACCTCCTTCACTCCAAATGACTTTCCTGATCCAGGTCGACCAAAGGCTCCAATTGAGAGAGGCTTGCTTGGTGTTCCGTTCATGTACTCCTCAACTAGGTTGGAAATGGCCCGAAAGCTCTCCATCTCCTGGCGGTCTGCTGTACACAATTTACCGTACCTCGCCACGGGGACTTCAGTCAGTCCCTTTTCTGTGCCCGACTCGGTAATCGTCCTTGCCAGCTTAAAGAGCGTTTCCTCATCCGGACATTGGCTGGTCAGAAAGCTCGAGTCGGCGGATGCCGAACTAGGAACCAGCAACGGCTTCAACGGTTTAAATTGGCTCGGGATATCATCCCCAGAGATCTTCGGGTAACTAAAGGACAGGATGCCACCTGAGCTGATTGGAATAAATCCGGCCGAGACCAACTGGCATGCCTTTTTTAGCCCATTTTTGATCGCATCCCCCATGCTGAGCTCCAAGTCCCTACTCAGAGTAGAGTCCGTGGCCAGTTGAACCGCGAGTCCTGCGGTAAAGGCAGTTGCTGCCCCAATCATTGGCCCGGAATGAGCGGCCACATAGTCTCCTTCTGCAAACTCTGGGTTGATGCAATAGAGGTTGAGGGCGGCCTCTTCTGTGGTCTCGTCGTATTTGTAATCGATGGCACCGTCGCAACCAAAACGGACAATGAGATGAAGGGACGGGTTTTTCTTACTGACCAACTCAGTGAAGAAACACTCAGTTGCCGTATAAGAGGCAAAATCCTCCGCGGTCTTAGACCAGGATAGATGGCGACTAATGCGGGCTCCGTTTCTCCGGAGATCGTCGGCATCAAGGATAATCACTGCTCTGTGTTCTCTCTCTAACAGGGCCGTTTTCTGATCCAATACTGTCTTGTAACCCGATTTCCAAATCAATACACCCGGGCATTTTTTGATATATGTCTCCAATTCGGCACGAGTTGCAGAAACCCGTTCTGCAGAGACTCGGGCTTCGAGGCTCACCACCGAGAATTCAGGTTTCTTACCACCCTCGTTAACCACCATCTGCTTGCGACCCGGTGGATTCTGAGGCACATGAAGTTGGCGACGAACGCGAAACGTCTCTGCCTCGTGGCCTTTCCTTTTGCCCTTGAACAGCTCGATGTAGGAATGTGGCTCGCCTGCGAAAGGCTCGGGTTGTGTGGGCTCCAGTTTCATCAAGTCTTGGATGAAGTACTTCAGCAAATGGACCCCGCCTGCAAATTCCGCACGGCCAACCTCTCCTGTACCGGCAGTGGTCTCTGTATACCCAACAATGTCCTTTGCATCGTTTCCGAGAAGCACAAACTTGACGTTCGGTTCAGGGGCTGGCATGCCTGCGTCTGATGGATCTGGAGTGGGCACGGTGGGGGAGGAAGTTGGAGAAGTGGACATAAGGAATAGAAGTTCTTGTGCGGTTCAATCCCTATGTAGCAAACAATCACAGAAATCACAGAATCGTTGGGTTGGATGGAATAACTCTCAAAGCCCTTGGCGATTTGGGTTTATATAACACGGGTCGATCGCTATATTCGCGCCTTCCACGGCATGCAGAGCTGAGCAGTGCATAAGGTTTCGTCTACGGACATCCACAGTGAGCCATGGCCTTGCCTAGTCATGTACTCGGTCATGTCTGACAAGAGTCTGCGCAAACCACCGCCCTATCATGTATTGACAAGTGGGATATAACCAGTGTCAGGGGTTTGAACTGCATTGCGAATCCATGGTAGTAGTGCAGCGAGATATGTGAACCGAGATAGACTCCCATTTGCATCCATAGGTATCTCGATCTACCGGCTTCCATTGATCGTTGACAGTGATGCTCCATTCCTAGACTAAGTCTGCAAGTCTGTAGCAAATTCAACTGTGGAGGGTGGTATTCCGGATAGACATCTGCGATGGTGTCCAGCTTTCTCTTCCGGGTATCACAGACTGATCTACTTGAGCCACACTAGACATGAATAGCTCTGCCACCTGGTAACCCCTCATGCTGATCATAATCATGCATCACGCCTCACTCATGTTGCAGCGAACCACACAGTGCATCGTGTGTCTGCCCAGTGCGATGCCGATCAGTGATCATCCTATATACGGAGGTAGTTTCGATCTTTCAGCTTTCAGCTTTCCGCCTTGTCCCAGTTGTCTCCAATAGTTCTGTTTTGTTCCTTCTCAGCCCCACAATCTTCTGACAAGCCTTCTCGCAATCCCGCCCATATTAGCATTGTATATATCATCATGGCAGCATACATACCCTGCCGCCTTTTATGGCTACAATAAGGTATAATAAGCAGACATCACCTTCAGCCTACTCTACCAAACGCTCTAATAAGTCGGAAAGAAATTATATACCGGAAGGTCATAGGAGGTGGCATTGCTTTCATCATCTCGGAGC
The DNA here is from genome assembly GCF_001792695.1 of Aspergillus bombycis. Taxonomy (NCBI): domain Eukaryota; kingdom Fungi; phylum Ascomycota; class Eurotiomycetes; order Eurotiales; family Aspergillaceae; genus Aspergillus; species Aspergillus bombycis. Next base: position 33,512 of record NW_019170165.1, on the reverse strand, counting down.
TCTTTGGTGCCACGTCATCGTCTTTCTCGATTAGGCTGGCTGCGTTCGTAGTCTCTAGACTGACATGCATAAGGCAGTGTTAATCAGCCGTAGATATTATTTCCGGCAGTAACAGCTGCCAATAGAATTAGTCAGATGGGGTGGATCCTATGCGAACGATGCTGGTTTCAGCTCGAACTGCGAAGCCTACAGATGAGTCTGGAATTCTTCTTGGGGTCCCACCCCTCGGTTTTCAGTTATGATCCTTCCTTTCCTGCACGGCGAGATTTGAGAGAGAAGATAAAGTATGATTGATCGTGTATACATCATAGTAAATATCAATATACCTCCTCGCCCTGGACCCCCGGACGCTTCAGAATCAGGGAAAAGAAAAGTAGTAGGGCCATTAGAGCCATTGTTGGCTTAGGTTGCGCAAAGGTGAAGAACTTATATCTTGTGTATCAGTTTTTTTTTTTTTTTTTTTTTCCCAAGGATGGGAGGCGTATAGGGCATGAGCAGAGTAAACCACCCGAGTAATAACGTATTTCCATCGGATGATCGCACAATGGGCCAGACGATGTGTATGGATCAACCGTTATACGTGCCCTCCTTGAACTTGTTTCTGATCTCGCCCAGAGCCTCCCTCTGGATTCCTTCCACATCAAAGTTGGTCTCTTGGAGCCACAGCTCCAGAGATCTCCTAATATGATTTCCCTCCCATTCTTCCTTCACGATTGAATACCACGCAGTATCTCTACTTCTGCCTTTCACAACCATATGCTGCCGAAATATGCCTTCGAAAGTGAACCCAAGCCTCAGGGCCGCGCGCCGAGACGCCTGATTGAAGACGTTACATTTCCACTCTATCCGACGGTAACCGAGGACCTGCAATGCATACTGTACCAGCAGGTAGACTGCCTCCGTCGCACCCGTCGAGCGTTGCAGATCTGGAGAGAAAAGCACGCTCCCAATCTCGACCCTAAGGTGCTCGGGAACAATGCTCATGAGCGATATCTGTCCCACAACACGGCACGTTGTCGCATCTTTGATGGCAAAGAAAAAAGGATCTGTGGACGTGGACTTGGCTTTTACCACGTCGCGGAACGCCTCAATAGTATTCCACGGCCCATCCATCATGTATGTCCAGAGCCTAGCTTTGGTCTCGTCATCTCCGCCGACAAGAGAGAAGAGCTGATCTGCGTGTGCAGGGCTGAGCCTGACCAAGAGCACTGTACGGCCTTCAAGCGACACAGCGGACGGGCGCAGTGCTGCTGGCCGTGACACAGCTAGCCCCAGTGTTTGTGACATGGGCGAGGAAAGTATAACCAACGATTCAGATCAAGCAATGGGTTATTTTACATCTAGAGAGGTGGATGCAACGGAGGTAGTAGCTATTATAAATGGTTTTCATATTTTCCGAAGATTAGTTGTCAGTCTTATGAGTCAGACAAGACTATATAGTTCCGTAAACTAAACCACCATGTAGGGGTTGCATAGGAAGACTCATAGCAGATGATGATATCGCCGAGTATCGGCACTTTGTCCTTGGCGTAGTCTCTATGTGCACCATAATATCTACGATGTCCAGCTAGTGAGGTTATTTTCACCTTAGGTAATTCTCCGGATAGTACAAAACAATCGGCAATTGAACGCTGTTCTCACTCTAATGATAGACCTCGGTATAAGAAAAATATCAAGTATGCATATGGGCGGAACACTCAGAGCGCGATCCGGTTTCCGGAAGGCGTTCGTCTGATTGAAACCTACGGCTATCGCGTCCTTTTCGCCGCCAATAGTTCTTCGAAACATTTTGATCACATAGAATGACGTGAGTCTAGTAGCAGCCAGGCCCGTCGGTCCCTCCAGGATCAATCAAAGAACTTGAATTTAGAGGATCGCGTCTAACCCGAAATCCCAAATTGGACATATGATATCAGAGAATATACACAACAGCTTTATACTACGTGATTCGAGTGTCATAATTACCTGATCAGAAAGTTGTGCTGATTATCGTGCTGTCCCAGTACTAGGACACTAGGGTGAGTGTTATTCATATTATGCGGTACGAGCCAGATGTACGGTCTGCTCATGTGGAAATTCCGTCACATAGAGAAGAGCACAGGTGTGGCAATACTTTAGACTCGGTTGGGGAATAACCTCTTTACAAGATAAACAAGTGACTGGCGTTATTTCTATGCTGCTCTATAGGATCACAGGCGCATCCTCACGATGATAGCCACCTCCCCAAACTTGACACGAGGAAACGATCTACCCCAATCTCTGCTCGCTCGCGGTCCTCACTGACCAGTAAGGATAATAGTTATCGGGTTCTGAGTAGACTTGCAGTTTTGGACGTCGCCGTTGGTCTTGCAATCGACCAGGAATCCACCCTGGCCGTATTGGCCAGCACTGTAGGTACCGGAGCCACTAAAACGCATCTGTTAGTAACCTCATCGCGTTATACAAACAGCCCTCCAAGAAGACCGGTACTTACTCAACATGAAACTGATGGAAAACTGCGATGGCGTAGTCGGTGTCACCTCCGCCGATCAAATTGATCAAATAGTCGGTGTCACCGCAGCGAGTAGCATCAGCCGCCTCGTAACTGAGGGTGGGGTTCTTGACACTGCAGGCCAGGTTCGTAGCGTTGTCGCCGGATAGTTTGAAGGAGACCTCTGTCACCTTGCCGAAGGCGGCTCTAATAATCTGGAGATCGGCGACCTTGACAGTCTCATCGATGGCGCCGATATCAACAGGAGGGGCAGCCAAGGCGAAAGAGGCACCTAGGACGGCGGAGGCGATAGCAGCGGAGAATTGCATGTTGGCTTAGATCACGGATCACCAAGACGGATGATAAATAGGACTGAGGCTGGATGTGAGACGGGACTCTTGAGAACCTTTTGTGCTGTGTGTTAATTGAAGGGACGACGGCATCTCTTTATAGGGCTTCCCGACTGTAGGATATTAGAAGCACATTGCCGTACTCCCGGCTTTGTAGAGATAGTAGTACCTTGGAAGTTATCGCGACGTCATGTTTTGGAGATTCGCATAACGAGACCTGAGAACCTTGAGGGTATATAGAGGAAAAATATGTGGGTCTCTAGTTTAAGGCGATGAACAAAATATGGCGATAGAGGTTGATTGAGGACCTCGCGTATCCTATCGTCTCCACTGTTGACATACGGGAGTATGCTTAGTGAAGATCCCTGCAAGGTTACTAATAAGAATTGATTGGGAAATGAGACAAGTTATCTCGGATCTTGTCCGCAATGTTGAGAAGCTGATTAATGTACCTTTCCAGCCGCGAGCATTGCTTCGTTTAACTTACGTTGGTAACTTGCATTAGCAAGACCAAGTATATCGCCAAAGCCACCGTAGCTAGTCTTAGGGAAGGCGGCATGCGTACTAGCTACATCACTATCCCAGTTGTGCAAGCTTAATTCGGGCATAAAACTTATGCCCTAGCAATCCACAAAGAAGCCCATGAAAATCCGAGAGTATAGTTGCACTATCCTGAGTCTGTTCAAAGTGATTATGAAGACCTGAAATACAATTCCCGGATTAGTGCTAGGCTTACTACCCTCAATATGGACTTACTAGTTGGTGACATTATAGGAGAGACTCAGAATACCTCATATTTGGTATACTCTTCATCTAGTCCAGTGATAAAGTCGCCAAGCTGTAGTAGATTTGCCATGGCGGCAGTGAGATTTACTCTACTAGCTGCTCTGCTCCGGAGAATCATTGTAAGAATGATGGCTCCAGTGAACTAGTTATAAAATATGGAATATCTATCTAATGGCTTGATGAATAAGTGAAGCCTTTCGTAATGGGCTCCTGTTATTTGTATGGCGCCTAACAGCAGTGGTGTATGGAGTAGTCCGCGGCTGAATCCTCTCACGAACTTGAACGTGATATATATTTTAGGCTCAAGCTACGTCGCATATTGTGCCGTCCACCTTCAGCTATCTACTTCTTTCGCATTGAAAATGAAAAGAAAACGAGGAATAAAGATATAATTACAAGGCAAATCAATAGTCGTGCATCATCTGTAAGGGATATATTTACAGAGGTAAATCCTCTACCACAGCCTCTTTGTTGAAAAGGCAATGTGTGTTCAATTATGTCCAGCATCTCCCAGGACTATTCGCTAATGTACCGGAGCTTTGTGGGTTGTGATATAACAGGGCATGAGATGTAGTATGCCACGCCCGAATATACTGAAAAAATGACAGATATCAATATTATCTCCATATAACTCAGGTTGGCTCAGGAAATACCCACGCTGTATCGAGTTGCTTGAAACAAAAGCTTTCTTGTCGGATAATCATGGGCCTCATATATAGGCCCCGGCGGCTTGGGGGGCTCACCTGGCATCTCCGCTAGTGGGTGAGCCTGGGATTGGGACGGGGATTTGTATGGTGTTTGTGGTGCCTGTAGCCAGGTGATTAGATTCGCACACGTACTCGTCTGATGTAATCAGCCTTGCCTGGATGTTTGGTTTGTTATTTTTGGATCGTCGCCATAGCATGTACCACAGTACTAGGAGGCCGAGTGCCACTACACCCACCGAGATCCCTACTCCAAGACCTATTTTCGTACCGCTGTTATCTCCAGAGGTACTCTCTCCTTTCGTTGTTCCAGTTGATGAAGGCGTTGGTGATGCGTCTGATGATGTTGATACCGGTCCGGTGGATGTAGTCGACGCTGTAGAGGAAGTCTCCGTCGTGGAAGCTGGGGCTGACGTTATCGGTGTGGAGGTTGCTCCAATGGGTGTGAACAAAGAGCTTGTCACGACAGCCGTATTGAGGGTGACAGAGGACCCGACAAGATCAGGATACGGAGGCAGAAAGTCCTTAATGTCGTGTGTATTGATGCCTGTGGTGCAGTTACAAGTAGGGCCATCGGCGCAGCAGTATTTATCGGCCGAACATCGGAAGACCGAGTTATGGACATGGTCCCCTGTTAGACGCTGGTTATCCTGCCGGGTGACACAAGGTAGATAAAGACGCTAGACAAGACCACTTACTGAAGAAACAGTACCCCGGCAGCCCGGTGAGTTCCAAGTTTTATCAGTGCAGCTGCCAATAACATAATATTGCCCGCTGTAGTGAGCGCACATGTTGTTTGTTGAGCAGACATAGGTGCTGCCTCCACAACACGAGGATACCGGGTTCTGAGGAAAGCAAGGTTGGTCATTAGGGGCTATCTCACCATTTGGGAGGTAGCATGTCATCGCGGAAACACAAGACAGAGATGGAATAATTAGGCTGAGAAGAACGCCCCGAAACAAGTCTTGATATCCTTGTCTCATGATTATCAGCCAGTTTGTCACCACGTAGATTTAAGGGACAAAGTGACTCCGGCGGCGAGATGTGTTCAGAGCACGGACGAGAAGGACTTTCACCACTTCCTGGGGGAATCAAGGCTTTGGCCTTCCCCTTATTATGTTGGGTCTCCCATCGCTGGGGTGTTTTATCGGACAGGGATCTGATAGCCCTAAGCGCTGCCAAGCCTGACTAGCACATAGTGCTGGTTCAGGGTCCACGAGGATCCAATTGGCCATGTACCAGCGGCGTAGGCACTCTGCATACACCGTCGCTTTTTAAGTGGGACGCAGGAGTGTCTTATTGGGCATTCATGTTAGACCCGTTCCTGTTTTGGTCTCAGTGGAGGATGACATGTGGGCTCCCAAAATTACCATATCTGCCGCAATTTTCCACCAGGCTGCAGACAGAGGACGATTGCTCTCTTTCTTAAACGCAGTAGCTCCCTTTTTCTTTAGAAAACAGCAATAGACGACCAGAATGCAGCAGCGCAGGCGGGCCGTCTGGCTTGGTATTTCAGCTCTTATTGTACTAACAATTACGTACGCTTTTCTGTCCATGCAGGAGGGCCCTGCACCTTTTCCCACCAACAGCGATCCGATGCCGCCAGAGACCGATAGCCGGGAGCCAGAAGAGGTCCCCAAAGAAACCACAACACACCATCCACCAGCACCAGCGGTCGAGCGAAATGCGACACGCACACTTGTGATTGCCAAACTACAAGAAGAGGATACCTTATGGGTCGACAGCCTTGTCCAAGATGACCCTCATCTTACCAGCGCGGTCTATGTGGTGGACAACAATACCAGTGTACCGTTCACTGTGCCCTTGAATAAAGGCCACGAAGTTATGGTCTATTTAACCTATATAATCGATCACTATTACACACTCAGCGATGTTTCAATATTTATGCATGCTCACCAGATCACCTGGCATAATAACGACTTTCTCGATTCTGATTCGGCTAAGATGGTCCGTCGGTTAAGAAGTCAACATATCCTGCAAAACGGGTACATGAATCTTCGCTGTCACCTAGATCCGGGATGCCCTGACCATATCCATCCATATATAGGAAAGGACTCCGATGATATTCTCAACGTTCCCGAAGCTGCTGTTATTGGTATGGCATGGGGGCAGCTATTCCCGGGTAGCCCGGTTCCATCAGTTCTTTCACAGCCATGCTGTGCCCAGTTTGCTGTCAGCGCGAGTCAAATTCGGCAGATCCCTCAGGAACGCTATCTTAAATTCCGCCACTGGCTTCTCGCAACTGAACTCGACGACCGATTGTCTGGGAGAGTCTGGGAATATGTCTGGCATTGGCTATTTACAGGGCAACCAGAGTTCTGCCCGGTTGAGACAACCTGTTATTGCGAAGGGTATGGAATTTGCTTCGATCCTGACGAATATCAGCTGTACTTTCGGGTTCGAGGCGAGGCGCGCAAGTTGGAAGGAGAGGTCCAGGAGTTGGAGTCGGAAGCGACCGAGGCAGACACCACGACCAGTGAAAGAATAACTGACCTGAAAAATAAGATTAATGAGCTGCATGGGAAGATGAACGAGATAAAAGCCAGGACGAAGGGCATTGGGCAATGATTACCGGGTTTGATGCACTATCTGGGCTGATTTCCAGGTGGCGTTGTTAGGTTTCCTCTTGTGTCATGTTATATCTATAGTACATTTGTCTGGCAACGGATGCATTTACTTCTCTTTACATTGTCTGCTGTCGGTATGAGGAGTACTGTCAATATGATTGCCCGGGACAAAAGTAAGGGCATGCCTCAATCAGGTGGCATGATGTCATGTGATATTTCGATGGCCGGTTCTTGTTGTCTACTGGTTTTTTGCTCATCTATGATCAGGAAGTTTTACATTAAGTGCGCACAGAATCGAACTTGGGTCGTCCCAAGGCCATAATTAATCGTTGTATTAGGCACGACCGGGTAAGTAATCCACGAGCTGTCTAGTATAGAGGAGACTGGCTGATTTCTAAAGGTCGATGGTTGTTAATAATCGTGACTCGAAGTAGTTGGCCTTTGGAGACAAATGGTCACTTATTAATGGTGTCGGAGCATTTTCGAGATGGGGCCAGATCCCTCCGATTGGCCCCAAGGCTTACTTTACGACGGGCAATACTCTCAGACGGGTGAACCAGGCTGCGATATTATCAATTTGCATGCGAAACTGCCCGAAATGGTGCATTCAAATAGGGCCATGAACCGACGCAGGACAAACAAACATCAATCAAGTTCCATTCGTCCTATCTATCTCAAAGTCGGACTCTCTACTGCGACGTGATGTCTTCCTTGAATGAGCTCCTCAAAATCGCAAACCCAGTTCGTGCGCATGCCTTGAAAACATTCAGTGTGACTGCACATCCAGACGAGGTGCTCCAAATCCCCTCGCGAGAAGAAGGGCGTTTTATTCGCATTCATGCCTACAATACGCTCAATCGGGATAGCCCGACTCCAGCCCTTGTCAACTTCCATGGTAGCGGATTCGTGAACCCTTTGCATGGGAGTGACGACGAGTTTTGTAAATTCATTGCCTTGAAAACTGGATTTGCGGTTCTGGACTGCGCCTATCGACTGGCACCAGAACATAAGTTTCCTGCTGCGGTCCACGACGCCGAAGACGCCGTTCGATGGATTCTTTCACAGCCGGAGACGTTCGACACATCCCAACTATCAATCTCGGGCTTTAGTGCAGGGGGAATCTTGTCTCTGGTTCTCAGCTCGGTGGTCTTCCCACAAGGGACATTCAAAAATGTATTTGCCGCCTATCCTTTAACGGATATGGTGGAAAGTCCTGCAGACAAGATTGCCCCTGATACATCCATAGACAGTGCACCGGTCGAGCTACTGGATATCTTCATACAATGCTATTATTCAAGCCCCGAAGAAGTGAAGAGTGTCCTTGCTTCGCCATCTGTGATACCAACTGAAAAGTTCTCAGGTAGGATTTTTCTCGTTACCGCGGCTTGTGATCGCCTCTGTCTTGAGGGAGAGGCGCTTGGAAACAGGATCAAAGATACGACAACCAAGTATATCAAGATGCATAGGTATGACGGGTGTGGGCACGCTTTTGACAAAGCATATGAGAAAGGATCGGTACAGGAGCGAGCGAAAGATGACCTCTACCAACAGGCGGCCCTATTCCTAACGGCATGATTATTTTGTATCTGTTGGGGTACAGCAGAAGGTTATTCACAGGGTGCTAAAGGCCCCAAGTCCGTCATATGCTTGTTATGCTTATTCGTTTCATGCCTTTTACTTGCCCATATGGCAACGACTGGAACTTAGTGATCGACTACTGGAGTACTAGGAAATATGTATAACCAGTGAGCAGCAGTAGGAGAAGAAATACTAAGCAACACCATGAATATCGGTAGTATAGAATCAAGCCAAATACACATACATCAAGGAACTCTTTAGACACTTTGCAATAGCCGCCCTTAAGCGAACATTCGTACATATGATGATTGTCAACTTACCGAGCTATTTGTCCTAGGGATAAAGCGGACCCCCTTGGCACCCCCCTTGCTGAGAATCAATGGATGGAATCCAGAGGCTGCCAAATATCGACGTACCACTACATCAGGAAAACAAAATACCACTTCTGGCCATAGGAAAAAGAGGGTTGGGAGTTTTCTGCAGCGCGTCCTGTGGCAAGTTCCAGTTGTAATTTGTGGACCTAGAATCATTCTATTCCAGAGACCATGTTCCTCTCCCATCCGAAAGACCAAGATGATACCCATCTGGTGAACGTGTTAACCCTGATATCTGGATACCAAGTATACCTCCTTGCCCATACAGCACATGTTTGGCTGGTCTTGGTTTCTGGATATCTTCTCACCAAAGCGTTTTCGTCTCCAAAGGTCCCCGACCTTCTACCATGAGTTCCTCAAAACCTCTTCCGCTCCTAAATCTGACAGGAAATTGGGTTATGGTCAGTGCTCTTTGGAATCCCTCAGAAACCGTACGGCGTCAGATTGAACGGATGGTGGTTATAGGAAAAAGGTCTATCAACGAGCGTTGAATTAACGATGAAGATGGTATGATTTCCCTGGATTATGTGTCGCTCAATATCTCGATACGAAATCACGCAACGTCAGTGCTTATCTAATAGCACCTTTAGCAAGGCCTAAACTGCATTGTTCGCCGGGCCCTCCGACATGTATCTATAACACTTACAATCATCGAATATGCCAGTATTGGAGCAGATAGCTCACCGCTGACGTTGCACCTTAACATGGAAGATACTGTGACCGGTGGATTTAGTGGTACAACTGAGAAGCAGACGCTCGACTCCACGATGGATACTCCCTGTTCCAGTGACCAAGTTCCTGCGGTGATATGACCTTATGGTCGACACGATCCTATCCCTCGCCAAGTACTCTGAGTACCAGAATAAGAGTCAGCATATTCAGACATGCATCTGCTTGATGATACCTCCGCGTCTTAACTGACGAGCGTTCGTGCCCTGGGGTACCTCTCGCCAATAGGCCAATGCAACGTGACTGCTCAATCGCCTTCAACCTGGAAAGAATATAACAGAGATTTGAAGCCATAGTCCCCGACGTCTCCGCGACGCGGGCTCCAAGAAGAGCTGAAGAGGAGAGAGTTTGAGGGTGATCTCGCATTCGCTCCTCAGCCCAGCCGCGGTGACCTGGCTTGCACCACCACCAGTCTCTGGGCGATTTCCACGTCCTCCACTTTAAGCGATCTGAGTGAGCATCTCCAAAGATCCCATTCCCCCTGTGGTCCTCCTCCTACTTGGTCCTCTCTGATCTAAGACCTCCCTGCTTGTTTGTTCCCCATTCCTTGCAAGCAATATGCACATACCCACGATTAGTTTTATATTATTACAATATATATATTGGACTCCTGCCCCGGTGATGGTATTCCCTCTCCACTTCAATGTTAATCCCTTATCACTTTCTATTCGCCCAGGAGGACGGAGTACGCCCTAAGCTCCCTCTACGTAGCCAAAGGTAATGAAGACATATTGGAAAAAAGGTAATGTATTCAATGGATAAACGAAGGAAGGTCACTATTAGTTTCATAATGTTTAGCCTCTCCAAACCTCCTCCAGAATATTGAAATCCGACTCCTGAAGTAACCCCATTATAGCCCGATTACTAGAAAACCAACCATCCAACCCCGCCTCATTTCCCATCCAGATCATCGGCTCTTCCCTCTGCTCAGATGCTTGTCTGATAAAATCATGCCTAGGGTCTGTGCCCAGAGACGGCGATTCCGGTTGATGGATATCATCTGAAACAGGTGCTGACAGTCCCAAAGCAGCCAGATACCCGTTCATCTCAGCACGCGCTGGTGTTTGGCCTGGTGTCTGGGATGTGCGGAACTCTATGTAGCGCAGTGCTACATTGTAGAGGACAAGGAAAAGACGGTACATTCGAGCAGCAGCATCGGAGACCGTTGGTGCCAGTTTGATGGATTCGACGAAGGCGTGTAGGTGAGATAGGTAGCTTTGATCTTGGGTTTCGATGACGTGGCAAAATATGACGATGAAGGGGGAAAAGGGTGCGAAAAGGAGGGTCCTAGTAAGCGATTAGAGATGTTAGTACCTTACGACGAGATGAAGCGGGATGGGGGCTTCATTCGCCTATGGCGTTATTTGGAGATACAATCTTACCAATGAATATACTTGCTGAAGTATACGCTGGCGTTCTTGCGTATCACGCCAATACAGTCATGGTGTCTCTGTAACGCGGCCTCGGCGGCTTTGATGCAGTTTAAGCTGAAGGTTGTGGAGGATTCTTTTATGGGTGGAGCGGCTCGATACACCAGCGTAAGGAGCGATAGACGAAGGACGTCGTCAGAGAAAGCGAAAAAGTTCATCAAGTCTTCACCAGAGGTCTGGCTGGCAGTTTTAATCCATTGACCCTATGCAATATGAGACTCTTTCATTCATTGGCCCATGCGTGACTTACGTGGGTATCGTTTGTCGCCTTTTCCAACGCCTCCAGGTCGTTCACAAGGATTTGCACTCGATCGTGCCGCACTGGGTCAGGTTGAGCGAGTGAGGAGGGGCTGTATAGCATCGCGTATATGTTGCCCTGGCATCGCGCACATTCGATCCATAAGGGGAAGTATGCCATGACAGGTGCATTGCTGACGCTGTTGACTGAAGGCCGAGGTATTGTTATCTCACAGTCGGGAATCGTTGACGCTCGCCCTAGGCGAAGTGATAAGCTCTTGTCGAGAAAGTAGACGCTCCAAAAGAGGAATAGTTTGTATTGTACAGTGTCTGGCGAGTCAACCTTCATGGACACATTCCGATGATAGCCCAGTGTCTGGCATAGCTCGGACGCCTTTGATGAATATGTCCAGGACATAGAAGGCTTTGCGAGCTCGATGAAGTGGAAAGCCTGCGAACTGGTTAGATCCAGCAACCAATCTCAAGGTACGAGATACGTACACCAAATATAAGGGCGAGAATTGCGCTCGAGGTTGCAGGTAGATGCAGAGGCAAATCAACTAGCGCGGCTTCGAGATTGGCTCGACATAGACACGCAAAGCCGAAGTATTCTTCGCGATGCTCCTCCGGCAGTTGGAACGCATAGTCCGAGAACAGAGAGTGTAGGCCAGCATTCACGGTGATAGCATCAACGCCAGGATAATCATTTGAGAAATAGACACCGAGGCACATGTCCGCAAATTGATTGAGTTGGATAAATTCATAGATCCAACCGGTACCGGCGAGGCTCTGGGCTAGGACAAGGCGGGTTAGATACGATACGACGGTGCTCATCACAATCACAAGCCGGTACTCACATTTCGCCAGACGGATCACGGCAACAGCTTTCTCAATGGGAGGAAGCTCGAGGCGTTTCAGTCGGGGACGGTGCGTAGGGGGAAAGTGAGAGTCAATGATTTCGCTCGAGGCAGTCTGCTTTTTAAGTGTCGCAACGGTATGAGCGAGCGCATCGAGAGTCTGGCGCATCTCTAGGCTGCAGTCTTGCACCGAATCTGCGCTCACAAAGCTTTGCAGAAAGTCGTTTGCAAAAGCTGAGTGGGCAGTCAAGGAAGAGTCGCCTTCCACGACGGGCCCAGCAGCCAAGTCGGCCGGGGTTGCATGGCCAGATACCACTGGGGTGGAATGCGACTCGTTGGATAGGGTTTGTGTATCCCTTGATAGCTGAGGCCGTTCGATCTCCGGCTGGCTTACTTTAAGATTGTTTAGAATTTCGATTATGCCATCGAGTCGGCGTTCGATGTGGTCAATCTTCCGTTCACTGTAAGGTGAGAAGACGGTCACTTCGGTGTATCCGGAAATGACAACCTAACAAGATGGCAAAGGGGCCACGAGAGTGCGCAGGCGGAGCACATACTACAGAGGGGTGAAGTGGATGCGAGTGCGCTTCTCTTTGATCTTAATTTCGGCATGTGTACATTCAATGTTCCTTTGCTCGCAATGCGAACACGGGCACTGACGGTTACAGCGTATCTAGAGCAAATCAGGTTCTCACCCTCGCAATCCTAACGTGGTGTCGAGGCATACCTTGCGGGCTCGACAGGCATCGCACTGATCATGAGTTAATTAACTATGGCGATCAAGAGTCAGGGGCCCAGAGGGTTGACAAACAGCTCGCGGCATGAGAGGGTTCCGATTGATCGAGGGTATGGCCTCGGGAACATCGGATTCACCGACCGGATGCGTATCCTCCATGACGAGGACGCACAAGTAGGGACTGCTTCGGACCCTTGGGAGATAGATACAGGCGAGATCGAAGTGTCGAGAGACGGTCCCCAAATATCCGCCGAGGCCAAGATTGAGGTCCAAGACTGAGATCATCCATTGGCCACAAGAACGGCCCTAATCCGGAAGCAGTGCCCGCAAAAAAAAAATTAAAATAAAATAAAATAAAATAAAATTCTACATGACTCAACGACTCCATAAGCGGTTCTGGACCCCCACATCCATAGATTATGGAGGCTCATAGCCGCCACTCTGCAACAACTGGTTCTTATCCATTTCTGCCAGCAGAAGTCCTGCTTGCATGCCAAGTATTTAGAATTTCTGTACTTATATATAAGCAACCGATATAAATACCAAGAAAGGTAGATATTGTAGTATCGACAATATATACTATATATGAGTATTATACTTATATTTTTATATTTTTATATTTACTATGTCTACTTAAGTTCTGCCAGAAACCGTAACTGCATCTAAAATTTTCTATCAATGAATATGTATAATACCTAGTTCTTAAGCGCTTTCATATAATATCAGATTTACCGAGATCGCCGTACAGGATACTGCTAGACTGTAAGATGAGACGTGGCGAGGACCCGCCATGAGCCTCCGTTTAGGGCTCCGCTGATCCACAATGGTGGGAGACGACGGAGCCCGTGAAATCCACGTCCGACAGCCAAGTCCCACTGATTGGGGCCCCTTTGCAGTATACAACCCCAGATCAAATCAACACCGGCCAAGCATGCGGATACCGTACATCGCGCCCCGGAATGGGAGGCCTCCCCTGTCCTTTACTCGTCGTAGGTATATAGGCCCAAATGGTGCCCCCAATTCCAGACACCCTCAAGTTCTCTGTTGTCCTTCAGTCTCTACGTACGCAGCTATCCTGCAAAGGGCCTCATGGATACCGAAGCAATTGAAAGCGAAAAGGCGGCGACGACAGCGCCGACTCCAGTCAAGCCTGAAGGCTTGTTTGCCACCTACAAGCGAATCTTCCGGTATGCTGGGCCTTTCGAGCTCGCATTACAGACCGTCGCATGCGTCGCCGCCGTTGCTTCTGGTGCCGGCATCGCTTTCCAACCCCTCCTCTTAGGGCAATTCGTCACCGGCGTCACCGACTTCACTTCATCGCAATTCTCTCCGTCCCAACTTCGCTCGGAAGCATCAAAGCTCGCTCTGTACTTTGTCTACCTTGGCATTGCCCGCTTCATCCTGTCTTATGTCTATAACACGCTTTTCACTTACACCGCCCTCATGATTACTCGGAACATCCGACATGAATACCTCAAGTCAGCTCTTGGCCAGGAAGTAGCATTCTTCGATGTTGGAACCGGAGGCTCGATCGCAACCCAAGCGACCTCCAACGGGCGCATGATTCAGGGTGGAATTGGTGAGAAACTCGGTCTTGCTTTGCAAGGCGTTGCAGCGTTCATCACGGCGTTCATAATCGCTTTCGTCGTGCAGTGGAAACTGACCCTGATATGCCTCTGCATTGCCCCGGCGACGCTCATCGTCAATGGTATTGCGGGAGGCTTGATGGGAGTCTATGAGAATCAAATCCTCGAGATCAACGCGAAGGCGAACGCCTTTGCGGAGAGCGTTCTCTCCAGCGTGAGGACTGCGCATGCCTTTGAAATTCGAGAGAGGCTCGTTGACAGATTTGACGAGCACCTGTCCAGTGCTCATAAGATTGGCAGCAAGCTGTCGGTCATTTTTGGCACGTTTTTCTCCGCTGAGTACTGTATCGTCTATTTGGGCTACGGTCTGGCCTTCTGGCAAGGTTTCCGCATGTTATCTAGGGGAGAGATTGTGGAAACGGGAGATATTTTTACGTGGGTATTTCCATTTTGAATGAAAAGGGCTTTTGGCTGACAGTGCAGTGTTGTTATGTCGGTCATTATTGCTGCTACGCAGCTGACCATGCTGACCCCCTACATGGTCGACTTCACCCGCTCCGCCACTGCAGCGTCTGCGCTGTTTCATTTGATAGATCGCAAGTCTGATATTGATCCGTATGATACTGTCGGCCATCAGCCATCGGAGGTTGTCGGGGATATTGAGCTCACCGATGTTACCTTTGCGTATCCCACTCGGCCTGATGTGAAGGTTCTTGACAAGCTCTCCATGAGAGCCCAGGCGGGCAAGGTCACTGCTCTGGTGGTAAGTCACTCATGAAGTCTTGGCTGCGTTGGAAGCTGAATCTTTCGCAGGGTCAATCTGGCTCTGGAAAGAGTACAATTGTCGGCCTTCTCGAGCGTTGGTATAACCCGGCGTCAGGAAGCATCACGTTGGATGGCCACCCACTCGACGAGTTGAATCTCAGCTGGCTCCGGAAAAACATCCGTCTGGTCCAGCAAGAGCCACTACTCTTCCAGGGGACTGTGTATGACAACATCAAGCAAGGCCTTGTTGGCACCAAGTGGGAGCATGCACCGAGGGGGCAACAAATGGAACGAATCCAAGAAGCCGCCACCATGGCCTTTGCGCATGGTTTTATCGCGAACCTGCCGAATGGTTACGATACCGAGATAGGCCAACGTGGTGGCCGGTTGTCGGGTGGCCAAAAGCAACGAATTGCTATCGCTCGAAGTGTTGTCTCTCAGCCTAAGGTTCTTCTCCTAGATGAGGCCACCAGCGCTCTAGATCCACATGCCGAAAGTGCCGTTCAAAAGGCTCTGGATAAGGCTATAGAGGGTCGGACGACGATTGTCATTGCCCACAAACTTGCGACCATCCGGAAGGCTGATAGCATTATCGTTATGGAAAAGGGTTGTATCGTCGAGCAGGGAACACACGATTCTCTGCTCGCACAGGGCGGTAAATATGCTCAACTTGTAAGATCACAAGACTTGGCTCTGTCCAGTCCATTAGAACCGGAGTTGGAGTCGGAGCCTGTCAACGATGAGAAAGTGGACGCCGTGGCGAAACTCTCAGTCCCAGCATCATACAGCTCAGTCGACAAAAACAATGGACACATGCAGCGGCATTACTATACCGATTACAACGACTACAAGCAACGCAACATCTTTTGGGCCATCTATCGTCTTCTGCGGGAGACCTCCGAGCTTCGCTACGTGTACTGTCTGGTCTTCGCGGGATGTATAGTTGGTGGTAAGTGAACAAAAGCGCTTGTGTGCCATTCATCCCCTTTCTAACAACAAACACCAGGAGCAACCTTCCCGGGCCAAGCGATTCTCCTTTCAAGTGTGGTTGAGACCCTCGCCCTGCCAATGGCGGAATTAGAACACAGGGGCAACTTCCTCGCAACCATGTTCATCGTTCTCGCCGCCGGTTGTCTCCTGTCGTACTTCATTCTCGGCTACGTAACCAATACCGTCGCCCAGCATCTAGGCCACAAGCTCCGGAAACAATGTCTCCACGACATCCTGGCACAAGATATTGAATTCTTCGATCGCGAAGAGAATAGTACCGGTGCACTTGTTGCGCGCGTGGATTCGAACCCACAGGCCATCCTCGAGCTGATGGGGTACAACATCGGTCTGGTATTGATCGCCGCCCTGAATGTGCTCGCGTGTGCGGTGTTGGCACTCGTTTACTCTTGGAAGCTCGGTCTGGTCATTACCTGTGCGGGTCTTATTCCCTTGGTCGGTTCAGGGTACCTGAAGATCAGGCTGGACGCGAAGCTTGATCTGCAGACTTCCCAGCGCTATTCGGCCAGCGCGTCTATTGCGTCGGAGGCCATTACGTCCATTCGCACGATTTCGTCACTTGCGATCGAACATTCTGTATTGGAAAGATACACGAGAGAGCTGGATGCAGCGATGGCGGACTTGAAGCGTCCACTATTGGCGGTAATGGCCAGCTTTGCCTTTACACAATCGGCCGAATATTGGTTCCTGGCTCTTGGTTTCTGGTATGGTTGTCGACTGTTGTCCTTTGGTGAGGTTACCCTTTACGCATTCTTTGTCGCCTTCTTGGGGGTGTTCTTCTCCGGGCAGAGCGCATCACAACTATTCCAGTTTTCTACTAGCATCACGAAGGGCGTCAACGCCGCAAACTATCTCTTCTGGCTGAATGATCTTCAGAAAACCGTGCGGGAGAGAGATGGAAGCCGCGAACAGGGCCCTGGTGCGGTGCATGCCCTCGATCTGGACAAGGTCAAGTTCTCTTATCCTTGTCGACCCGAAATTCCTGTTCTTGAGGGCCTTGATCTTAGCGTATGTTGCCCTTCCCGGTCTCGCGAATGGAAGCTAACCTGCCCAGTTTCAAAAGGGCCAATTTATAGCCCTCGTCGGCTCATCGGGATGTGGCAAGTCAACCGTCATAGCCCTCCTCGAAAGATTCTACGACCCATCCGCCGGCTCAATCACACTGAATTCGTCACCTCTACCAAGCCTCAGCCCACGCCTGTATCGCCAGATTGTCTCCCTCGTCCAACAGCAACCAGACCTCTTCCCAGTCTCCATACACGAAAACGTCGCATTGGGTCTCGGATGCGATGCCCGGGCGGATCTAGAGGTGGCAGACAGTCAAATAGAGTCTGCCCTGCGAGCTGCCAATGCTTGGGACTTTGTCTCATCTCTCCCCGATGGATTGGCTACGCTGGTTGGGTTTGGCGGATCACAACTCTCCGGTGGTCAGAGACAGCGTATTGCTATCGCAAGAGCGCTGATCCGCGATCCAAAGATTCTTCTTCTGGACGAGGCTACGAGTGCACTTGATACTGAG
The DNA here is from genome assembly GCF_001792695.1 of Aspergillus bombycis. Lineage (NCBI taxonomy): Eukaryota > Fungi > Ascomycota > Eurotiomycetes > Eurotiales > Aspergillaceae > Aspergillus > Aspergillus bombycis. Next base: position 15,795 of record NW_019170165.1, on the reverse strand, counting down.
AGTGAGCGGGTTGTGCATGCGGGGCTTGCGGCAGCCAAGGATGGAGATCGGATTACGGTTGCTGTTGCGCACCGGTTGAGTACGATCAAGGATGCGGATGTGATATGCGTGTTTCATCAAGGTCAGATTGTGGAGATGGGATCACACTCTGATTTGATTAGCACGGGTATGATATATCGTAAGATGTGTGAAGCTCAAGCTTTGGACTAGATTTAGATTTTATATAGCGTTAATGGTACATTTCAACTGCAATATAATAATTAGGTTATATATTTTTTTCAGTAAGTATATGGAGTCATGTATCAAATTTATAAGAGCCTTAATCCGATTATTTTATCTATTTTTCTTAAGTTTATAGAAAGATTTAGAAAAATATTAACTTTAGAAATAAATAATGACAAAAGTTTTCAATTGGCAATTTTGGCTTACTGTTGTCTTGATAGAAAATTATATACTATTAGAGTTTATATAATATGGTTTTTAATAAGATCTAAACAAGATTATCTATCAAGTTTTCTGATATATATTTATAATATTTAAAATCACCGAGTATATCGGTATTGAAGAAGACAGCTTACTGCTGGCTTTGGATATTGAAATTGAATATACTATAACCGTTGAATTCAGCAGTAAAGCTGAGAAGCGAACACTCGATTGGAACCCTTACACCCAAGAAGGATTACATTTTCGGGACTCTTAGTAGCCCACTCATCGGAGGCGTGGAAGATGTGGACGGCCATATTCGATCTGCGCTTGAGCTACACACGCCAAACTTAAATAAAAGCGAGTACGATTTCCCGAGGGGCGAGATCCCCCCAAACGGTGAGCAGGAGGAAGGATTTTTACTTGAAGAGTCACCGCAACAGGAGATGGGAACTAGTCGTGGAAGTTGGTTGCATAGCGTCTCGTGCAATGGAGAGTTAGGGTGGACTATGGAACAGTAAGATAGGGGAAAGGTCTCAACACTCCTATATGACTGCTAATAAAGGATATTCAGGTATGGGGGTTTGAAATGATCCGCGGCGAGCTATGTAAATAGGGCAATTTACTTTGTATTAGCAAGAAGCTCACTATAGTCATTAGTTTTAATAATAGAAGTAAAGATAACAATCAATCTATGTCTGTATTGAGAAGAGTCGACAAGAGAGACTGTATATCTACTATAAACAGAATAATAGCTGAGCGAGAGGCCTATATTACTACTGAGAAAGAGAGAACTGGGTACACTGTAATATCTAGTATTATATATAACTGTACACAGTATAATATTCAGTTATATCTATTTAGGTCTGATTAGTACTGGAAGAACCCGACAGACAAGAAATATTACAAACTGAAAATCTTATATCTCGAAAGACTTATTGACTATATTAATAGTAGTAGAAGCCTTGACTGTTATAACAATATCTATCGAGATCTAGTCCTGGAATATCAGATAGCAAGAAAGTCGAAAAAAATAGATATAATATCGACTGGATCACTATATTCTCAACTGTTATTAATATTCTGCCAGTTCAAAGCGCAAGTCTGTCCAAGATAACTTTTGTTTATACCGAAATATATATTTATCGAGTCTCTTGTAATTTCTAGGTCTCGGGAAGCGGTGATAAAAAACTATTATAAATAGTTAGAATTACACCGTCACTGACAAGAAATACAAAGTAGATTTTTAGAAAATCTATCAGATAACACTGGAAAATTATCTTAATCTTAAACTGATCCTTGAGAATCCGATACCGGCTTCTCTGTTTAATAAGAAATTCAGATTAGGACAGCCTTCTGTACATTCAGGTGTTTTATATATTTTAGATGGTGCGGGGCCCGTGATTGCTTATGTCATCACCCCACCTCGAAAGATAGCCAAAGATGGGGAAAATGCTTCGCTCTATCAATGATGGTCTTCCCTAACGTGATAGATGGCACCCGAGAATGAGTTCTGGCGGGCATACATTTATCGAAGGCCTCAGACCGCCATCTACGACAACGGTACGGAAGATTCAGGATGCAAGCCGGGAGATAACACCAAAGGTCCTTGATGCTTTCACAGTTTGGCGGCGCCCTGGCACCCAATTCTCTAATCTCGTACGAAAATACATAGATGACGGTGTCTCTGTAAGGTTTCCTCTCCACTTTGGTACCATCCACTACACAATTGTATGTAAAGCCTACTAATGACGAGCAGTCGCACTTGTTTTATCTGAATAAAAAGAAAGATGGCAATTTTCAGGAACCAAGGATGGTTCGGTTCAGTGGGGATACGGGGCGGTCAAATACTTTTGTCATAGGAAGTCTAAACGACAAAAAAAGTGGGCTTATCGTGATCATCAGAAAGTTGGACATGGAAGTTTGTGCCGCGGACGACTTTATGGAGGTTAATACCGAGTCCTCTGCGTGGACCGACTCTGAGTTATATGATTGGCTCCGAAAGAGCAACGATCATACACAGGATGAGTCAAATTGGTGCTCAGTCCGAATATGCCATAGCCTAGCATTGGTCATTCACGCGGGAACCGTGGTCCGATTTCGTCCTAGTAACAGTTCGTGTAATTTTATCTGCATGGGTTACTCCAATTTTCAATCAAATTTTACCTTGCAGGACGTTGAGTTCGAAGAATTTGTGGTGCCATTCCTTCGGCGAATCCCGACAGACATGAGACAGGCCATACTGGCCAATGCAAAGAAGAAAGGGGGGCACCAACTTAGGGCCGCGACAAATCCCAGCACCCTGGACCAGAGCCACAAAGGCCCCACCGATTCTGGGCTCTCTCTCGAAGCGTATGTGCCGCTTTTACAGATGACAGAGAACGAGCCTCCCGAGCCTAAAGGGATATCAGCAGGATCGCCAGTTGACAAACTCTTTCAGGTTATGACAAAGGAGTTAATGCCGCTGGTCCGTTATCTACGTGGTGATCGACTCGAAGATATATTCGAAAGGCACCCGCAAGAAAGTGGCCCACAAATCCTAGAAGGAACAGATAAGAGTGAAAGACTCCAATATCTCCTACACGTCGAGAACCTGACCGAGGATTTCTTCGAAGAGAACCCTGGTCACGATACAGTTAAAGAAAACTCACTATTCTGGGCCATGTTGTCCAACCCAGGTTTCCGCGGGAGTGGGGCTAAGACTACATTTGCGAAACGACACGGCTATGATATATTAACGACGCGCAGAATACTAAGCAGGGGGGGCAAAATTCGGGCCATCACGGGTGACCATAGAGAACCCGGCTTTGCATTGTTCTTCCTACAAACAGTTAACTCGCTAGATCGTATTTCCTATTACGGCGCTAGAGAGTTAGGTAATCGCCTGTGGGATGAGTGTCCAGATGTTGTTCCCCAGGAAAGTGCAGCATTGCGCGAGAAATGGACGGTGTACAAAAGCGTCGCTCGCTTGCTAGCTCACACGTTTTCAGTCCAATCTGCGGACATATACCAGCCCGGGGAATGTTGCAACCGCCCTAATTAGTGTTTGCGAACCAAAAACTTTTCTTCCTACTCGAGAAAGAACCTGAGGAAATGAAGTTAAAGAACTGGACGACTCGTGCAATGGTACGTGTCAAAGAAAAAAGGGATAGGGTCTATGGACCCACATTATCAGGCTTCCAGCCATCACAGAAGCACAATGAAACCGGAGTCTCGGAAAATTGCGGCTGTCAGCTATGTCTGGAGGGCTTGAGTCTATTGGGCAAACATGAACTCACCGTCTGGAAATGAATGAGTTGATTTCGAAAAGCTAGGTTAACGTACATCTTGGTCCAGCATTTGCTATGTTTAGTAATTGCTTTACTCAGTTTATATAAACGATGACGGCCTATATTAAGACAAGCCTTGAATTTTAAAATTCCCTTCTCACAATACAAGCACAGCTCATCTCATCGCTACGGTTTGCATGTGGTCAGCCACACACAGCAGTGGGTCGGTTGTTGAGGGAGGACCCACATTTCAATGTGTGGGTCAAGGTTTCTGTGTGGAACAGTATGGGCAAAACAGATGGTTGATTGAGAGCAAAGGAACCGCCATGAGATCCGCGGGGAGCCAACGCCGATTCCCAGGCCTGTGGGATGCTGTTCGAATGATAGCTCCGCAAGGTTTGGCTGTTCTTCAATCATACCGTAACTGTTCGACGATTGAACTTTTGAAAACTGGTTCCTTGCCTTTACCTTTTGACTAGGCATGGAAACGTTGGGGAAGTTATGCCTCCTTATAGCACCCGATAAATGGTCTCTCTCGCTTCTCGGCCTCCTTTACGCCGAGTCAGGCCTTCAGGCTAGAATTTCGGTTATTCTTGGCTGGACAACTTAGCCCATTGGACGACAGGTCTGTCTCCTATTTTCTCTTAGCTGATTTTTTTCGGATATACGCAAATAAAAAAAAATCACTTATGCAACTGCCCCGATTCATCGCCAAGTCGGTTCAAGAAGTATTAATATTAAACTATACTGGCAACCCATCAACAAAGCAACCATTAAGCACATCGAATATCCCTTTTTAGCTAGTGCTATGGACTATCGCGGTCAAGAATGCCTGCTCTTCCCGAAGGGGTTGAGATGATAGACTGTTTGATAACCAACATGGGGATCGTCGACAAAATGGCTTCACCGTGAACGAGTGTGCATCCAATAAATAGAAAATTTACATTTAAATCTACAAGACTATAGATTACGGATATAAAATAATATCCAAATCCACAATTTGTAGATATGGATTGCGGATATCCATGGATATTACAGATCGTGCTGCAGTCTAGTTATAGTAGCTAATATCGACATTTATAGCCCTTTTCTAAATAACTACTAGGTGAATAATTTGTTGGATATCTTCCACTTAGCAATTGGCTATCGTTATGCTATTGCTTTTTGCCTTATGTGTCCATCTTCGATAAGGTGCGCTAGACAAGGGTCTGTAACAGTCACCTTCCGAGTTGACCTCAAGGGTATTGAGTCTCACTGGGAAGTAACAGACCGGCCCGTCCCTATCGACAAAGGAAACTGGTGGGAGAATCTTCATCAAACAATTATTAACTTTTTGGGAAGTGCTCTCCCGGAAGACTACAAGAAAAAACGTATCGAGTAGCTCCAAGCACTCAAGCCGAAGCTTGAGCTCAATACACTGGGCCTCGGCTTTTTCCTCACTATAAACCTGTTGAATCCGGGGTCCAAGGTTATCAAAATTGACAGGGAGGTTGGGATGCGCGTGCCGGGGAACTTGCTCCTGGTTGGATCTGTCGTGACTGAGTAATCCGCTGAAGTGAAGTATACATCCCTGGTGGTCGTTTCATGCTTTACTAAAGTAGGCTCTAGCGACGTTGTGGAGAAGATAGTAGGCCCGACATGGCTGCCTTCAAGGGCATTACATATATACGCTAGAACAAAAATTGCGAAGTAATCGTTCGTCATGGAATTCTACAATACAGTAAATGAGTCCTTGTGTCTTGAAGCTCTCACTGTGCGGGACTCCAGCCTGTACGGCATGTACGGAGAGCACGTAGGGGAGGAGAGAAATGAAAATAGCGAAATTGTAAGCTATGGAGCAAGCGAGAGATATGGTCTGTGATGATATAACATTCAAACAAGTCTTGTGTTTCCAATACCTATACGAGGTACCAGCTCGGTCCATGATGCACTCTAAGCCCCTCTCTCCTCTAACACCCTCCTCAGCACCAGCTGCAACTCATTCACATACTTCGGTCCCAACATATCCGCATGCCTCCCTGCACACTGATGCACTACCATCCCCTTCTTCGACAACTTGTTCCACTGCCCCAAATACCTCTCTACCCAACAGACCCGATCATCCGTAACTGTCACCAACGGATCCACCGCAAACACATCCACCGGCACCTCCACACTACCCCCGGGAGCATATCCCTTCGCGGCACTCGAGAACCCCGCAATAACATCCGTAACATGTTTCAATCCCGCCCTATCCAATCTCAACACCTTCAATCTCTCCTTATCCGCCTCACCCAGAATCACATCCAGCGCGACCTCAGCATCCACATCCCGCAACTGCGGCATAAGCGCCACGCACCTCGGCTCGTCGATAAGCTCATAGAAATACCCGACCATCACCAGTCCCTCGTTCCAGGTTAGTCGACCAACTAAGTCCGCGATATCGGGCGGCCCGTCGAGCGCGCCCAGGAATCGCACTTCCTCACCGGCGGACTCAAGCCGTTTGGCGATCTCAAAAGCTATGCTGCTGCCTAGCGAGTACCCGGCGATGGCGTACGGGCCGGAGGGCTGAGTGCGCCTCATGGCGGCCGCGTATGTGTCTGCCATCTCGGTGATGGTGGCAAAGAGGGACTCGCCGGGCTGTACGCCGCGGGAGCGGAAGGCGTAGATGGGACGCTCGTGGAAGGCTCGGGCTAGGTTGGTGAAGATGAGGACGTTGCCAGAGGCGGGGTGGACGAGCCATAAGGGGGCTTTGGGGCCGGAGAGTTGCAGGGGCACGACGGGATCATATTCATTGGTGGTGTCTGATACTAGAGAGAGGGCAGAGGTAGGGCTGGCTTGTTGCTTGGAGGCAAGGCGTCGGGCAAGACCGGTGACGGTTGGGTCAATGAGGAGGTCCGGGACGGTGAAGACAACCTGAAAAGTCTGCTGCAGATCCTGAGTGACGGTGTAGAAGTCGAGCGAGGAGAGACCTAGGCTGAAGAGGTTGGTAGTCACACTGACAGAGTCTGGATCCATGTTGAGGCGCCTGCAGACGAGGGTGAGGATGGTTTGCTCGGTGGGCGAGGAGGGAGCCTGGCGGTGCGCTTGGCGGTGCGCGTGGATGATGGTCTCATGGGCTTCCCGCTCGGAGTCGAGAGCCCCCGACTCGAAGATGCACCGGAAGTGTGCTCGGGAGAGCTTGCCAAGGGAGGTTCTCTCAAAGTAGTTCTGTGGCAGGGGAAGTATAGCGATGGGCTTGACGTGCACGGCCAGGCTGGCGATGCGCTCGATGGCTTCGTTGGTGGCGACCCGAGCTGCAGCGTCGTCTAGGGCGTAACTGGGCAGGTATACCACACAGTAGGACTCGGTAACGGCGCCAGCAGGCCGGTGGGCAAAAGCCAGCGTGAAGCTTGGGGTCAGACCGGGGATACGCGCCTGCTCGAGGCTGTGCTCGACCTCGACCGCGAAGATGGTCAGCCCATTGAGTAGGAGCGTGTCCTTGGTGCGGCCAGTGACGTACAGCTGGCCGTGTACGTCCAGGTAGGCGTTGTCGCCCGTGATGAACCAGCCGTCGGACGTGAAGGCTGCACGGGTGGCAGCTGGATCACGGTAGTATTGGTTGAACAGCACGGTTCCGCGTAGTTGCAGCATGCCCTCTTCGCCGGTTGCCGCCTCACTCTTGTCGGTCTCACGCAGCACGCGCATCTCCACCCCGGGAATGGGCCGGCCGCAGGACATAAACTCGCTAGTCGCGTCGTGGAGGTCATCTAAAGTCCGGTCGACCAGGTCCCAAGCCATGCCCGCGCATGACTCAGTCAGGCCGTAGCCGGCACGGATGAAGGTCTGGGCGCCGTAGGGCTCCAGGGCACGAATGAGCTGCACCGTCATTTGTCGCACGGTAGCCTCGCCCCCGGAGAAGACGCAGCGCAGACAGGAGAGGTCCCAGGTCGGGGCAGGCTTGGCCTTCTGCTCCGGCGTGGGATTACAGACGAGATCGCGCAGCTGAGCCAGGAAGAAGTTGGGGGCAAAGGTGACAGAAATCCGATGGCGATCGACAAGGTCGAGGAAGCGGCGCGGCTCGGCCACCATCAGATCCGTGGCTACCTGGATCTGCTCGGCCCCAAGCCGCATGGCTTGGAGGTGGATCTCAACCAGGTTGACGGCGTGGTCGAGTGCGACCCAGCTCATGAAGACGTCGTGTGAGGTCGCCCTGCAGTGCGCAGTTTTACCAGCCGCTGCAGCCAGCATTTGCGGCTGGCGGAGACACACAGCTTTAGAGAAGCCGGTACTGCCAGAGGTGAGCATCAGTGCTCCGAGATCATCGGCCCGTTGGTTGCGACCCATCGGAAGCGGAATGGAGGCGGAGGAGGAGGAGGAGGAGGAAATCAATGCGGATTCCTGATCCACACGATACAGACGTGGAGTGTCGACGCCCTGAAAGGCACATGCCATGCGGCTGTTGCTGAGCACTACCGGGTCATCCAGCATCTGGAGAATGTGTTTGGCCTGGGCAATGCGACGGTCGGTCGAAACTGCAAGCTTGGGGACAATACAAGGCAAGTATCCCGCGACTGTGCAGGCCCAGAACCAGCGGATGTTTTCCTCATGGGTGTCAAAATGCAGCAGGAACACCGTGTCTCGCTGTAGGTTCGGCATGCAGGTTTGCAGCCAGTGTGCATCGTGGCGGGCCTGGTCAAGCAGCTGGTAATAGGAGAGACGCTCTCCAGCCTCTGTATCTGATGGTGAGGTCTTGTAAAAGGTTACTCCTGCAGACGTGGTTGCAGCTCGCTGCAGAAGCTCAAGCAGGCTGGTGGCCTCGCGGTGGGGCCGGGCCTCATGGATGCTTTCTGGAGTGTAGCTCTGAAGCTGGTCGTTGCTCAGCCCAAAAGCGGCAGGTGAAGGAACAGGATGCAGTAACATGATAATGAGAGGGATTTCGGGATGATTTTTTTTTTCGACAATCCCTATGGCGCTTGAGTACATTTTTATGGGCGGGCTGCAGAGCTAAGCACTGCCCTTGCGGATTTACGAGGCTTGTCTTAGCAGATGAGGCATACTAGAGAGGGGGCAATAAATGCGATGAATCTTACTTGTGCAGGAATTAGGGCCACTGCAGGGGCGGAAATGTGGACCGGTTGTTCTGCTAAACCCTGGTCCTTCCCCTCTTCGCTTCCCATAAAGATTGGAACTAATGTAAAGTCCAGCAGAGTATCCCTGTCACCATAATCAATCTGACCACAGTCAGGAGGCAGTGAAAGTTATTTATCAGCGACCAAATTCCTCTGCTCTGACAATGGGCTTCGCTGGGTTGTCAAAGAGGGTCTGATAATCTGGCAAAATAGTCCTCTCATCCCATCTCCACCAATTGTCATATTCTTATCTTTTTGTTATCTACATGACTCGATCACCGTCGCCATGTCGGATAGAATGTCCTCGTCGTCCTCTGCCCACTTTTCCACGCTAACCGCGGCAGAGCTGGCGGCGTGGTCGCAGTCCCTCAAGCCAGTAGTGCTGGGTCTCTGTATCACTATGTTGGCACTTGGCAATTTGGGGGTGATGCTACGTATCTGGGCCCAATGGCGCATTCAGAAGCGCCCCATGCAGGAGGACTACTGGCTAGTTATGGCCGTCGTATGTTTCTATCTTCTTCCGCCGCTCTGCATACACGAACTCGGCTACGTTCACTAACCCCTCCTTCTCTGCCTTTAGCTCTTTGCCAACGTGGTCTCCATCGCCACTATAGTCGCAGTGCACTATGGACTAGGGTACCACATCTTCCGCGTCGAATCTGAAGATCAGTCGCGACATGCGTTGAAGTGGATATTCCTCTGTGTGTGGCTCACTGCCGCTTTCAACGGGCCTTCGATGCTGGCCACCAAGGTTGCCCTGCTCCTGTACTACCGCCGGCTGTTCGTCGTGCAGCAGATCTGGCTGCGCATCTACTGGTGGACTAACATGGTGTATGTGGTTCTGTGGGGCATTGGCTCGACTATCACATACGTGCTCTCGTGCGTGCCGGCCAGCTTCTACTGGGAGCGCTTCGACTCGCAGTCGACCATGCACGGCACCTGCCACAACACCACCAGCGCCGACGGCCTGCCGCTGATTCTGGACCTGGTCTCTGATGTCGCGATCCTGATCCTGCCCATTGCCACCATCGCTACTCTGCAGATGCCGCTCGCCCGCAAATCGGGGCTCATGATTGTGTTCTCGGTCGGATTCATGTAAATTCCCTCCCCTCTGCCTGAATCTCCTTATATCCATAACCTAATCTTACTCCGCAGCGCCATCGTATCCGCTGTCGCTCGCGTGGTCGTTCTCTACAAGGAGACGAACCTGCACTCGGACTTTACCTACGCGGCCGCGCCCTTCGAGCTGCTGGACGTGATCCAACTCAACATGGCCATCGTGTGCGCGACCGCCGTGCCCATCGCCTCGGGATTCCGCGTGGCTTTTAGCAAGAAGTTTCGCAGCTCCAAGAGCTGGACGGCGGGGGGCGTGGGCGGGAATACGTACCACAGCCGCGTCTCGACGGTAGCGGCTCGGGCCGCACGCCTGCGGCTTGAGGAGGAGGCCAGCAGCAGCACTGAACAGCTGCATATGGGGCACTTCACCACCAGCTGTGCCTCCAAGGACCCGGAAGACCGGGCACGGGACGGAGCTCTTGTGTCCGCCAACGGGATCGTGGTGAAGATAGATGTGGATATCCGGTAGTATACACTGTACAGTACATAAGAAGTACAGTGGAAACACATACCCTAATAGTACCCATACTGATTACGATTATTTCCCTTCCCCGTTCATACTCATACCTCATACTAATAATCCTATTCCCACCTTGCCACTCACTAACAAGTCAACTCACTCCACCCTGGTAGCACACCACCAAATGACCCTGGTATTATCATCCATAAACTTCGCCTTATCCCGCATATTAGTTGTCGTTTCCCCGATCTCCAACTCCGCCTGCACCTCCCACTTACTCCCCGTCCTCACACCCACCTCCTTCCAAAACTCCACCAAACTCTCCACATTATGCCTATAATGCAACATCGTCTTATCCGTCAACCCATTCAAATCATACACCCCGGCCACTGTACTCCCCATCTGCCGTCCACAGACGATCGACCCGGGCTCTCCCCTCGTCAACCCAATCAACCTTTCCACGCCGCGTAGCTGCCCCTCATACTCCCAAAAGTGCAATAACGAGCCCGCCCAAACCACATCTATCTTACCCTTCATCTTGCCCACGATCTCCGCCTTCTCCCAATCCTCATCTGACACACCTAGATCCGCGCCCACGAAGGTAGCGGGGAAGGCCTCCGCATTGTCGCCGAAGAGCTTATAGCCGAGCTCGAAGAACCCAGCTTCTAGATCGAACCCATATAATTGGGATCCGGGAATAGAGGCTGTGTAGACCAAATGCCGAAGCTCCTGGCCGACACAGCAGCCTGCGTCGAGGAAACCGTTGGCAGGGGATACGCGCAGACGGGCAAGCACGTGCTGGTAGAATGGCAGGCGGGAGAGGTGACAACCCAGGAAGCGCATTTGGCCGATGCAGGGGTAGGGGAAGATTTGAAAGGCTTCATCTCTCTTGGTAATTGCAAGGGGTTTCAGTTAGAGGGGGGAAGATGAGTGCTTCAAAGCAGGGGTGTGTGTCTGTGCCTACCAGGGCTAAGACATGGGGAATGACCTCTTCGGGTTTGAGCCCGCTGTAATTCTCCAGCATGGACTGCGCGGCAGGGTCGATTGCCGTGACGCTGGTTTGGTACCAGGCTGGTTTGGTGGTGGTAGTGGCCATGGTGGCTAAGATTTCGCCTTGGCTGGAAACTCAATGTCGGTTTGATAGATGGACTAGAGAAATGAATCTGGACATGTTCGCCGTTCAGTTTAATTGTAGGGGAAGGTTATTAATTAAAAAAAGCCAAGATGCCTAATCTCAATTGCATTTCCCCGACCACAGCCTGTCTGCCTCGACTACCAGGTGCTAAAATAGTGGTATTATGGTGCTCCACCAGTTTTTGTATGGTAAAGCATATGCAACGGGGTTTTACGCCAAACTCTGCCTGCCTGCTTAACCTACCCAACCTACCTGATTCGTAAAATTTTGAAGCAGTGTAAAAAAGGAAACGAAAATATAGACATAAGATTATCTATACGATCCTAGTGTCCCTACATACCGCCTTGCCGAGGGATGTAGATAGCCTTATATTACCACAGAACAGGTGAACATCTGAACATCGCTACCGAACCAGCAAGAAATCCTTCGAAGAAGGATGCACATCCAAGGGGGTTGGAAGGGGATAAGCAAGAGATCAAGAAAAAAGCAACTGATGCCTCACATGCTACCTGCCAAGGAGGGGTAACTAAACTACTGCCGACAAGAGCATTTAGCGTATAAAGCTTAGCCATATATAGTAGCTTGCTAATGCATCGAATCCACCTACCACTAACACATTCCCATACCCGTCGGATGTCCGTCAGCAAATCAAGTCCAAACTTCTCCGCGCCACGTTAGGTAACTCCGTACTGAAAGCAACATCCCTGCTTCAACTGGCAATGCTCGTATCGGGAGTCTGCCCATCATCATGCTCATCCCAAACAACCTCCACCACTGCCAATGCGCTCCCCTCGGCCCGCCGGACTCCAAGCCACCGAAACCGCCCGTCCGCCTCCCGTAGCAACCCCCGCCACTGCGCCTCGTCTCTCTCGCGCGAGTTGAGAAGCTGCAGCATATTCACGTCCATATTACTAGTGAGTCTACGCTTCCACATGGGTTCCTGGGCCGGGTATGGCTCAAGGACATGGTCATGGATAAGCACACGTGCCCCGGGGCAGAGCGCCGGGCGCAACTGCCGCAGAATCCGTACCGCATGCCGGTCGCCCCAGTTATGGAGGACGTGGCGGAGGTAGTAGACACGCGCGCCGCGGATGGTGGGTTGAGGGGTGAAGAAGTCATGCGCTTGGAATTCCACTTTCCCGAGTGCCTCTGTTGCTGATGGTATATGCTGCTCCTTCGCGCGAGCAATAACGCCCGGCAAATCCTGCACCACAAACCTCAGGTGCGGGAATGCCGCCGCCAGCGCGAAGCTGATGTCGCCCTGCGCGCCGCCAACGTCGACGACGACGCTATCTGTCGGAAGGGTAGAGAGTAGCGGGTGAATGGAGGAAATCAGTCCCGCGGTGCCCATAGCGGCCCCTGATGCATAACCGCGCTTGCTGGCGGCGAACGTGGCGGCGCGGTCGGGCGACTGTGAAAGGACGTCGTAAAGGGCCAGGCCGCTGTTGGCCAGGGCGAAGCCCTATGCAATGTCAGCGCTCAGTGTATCTAGGATTCCCCCTCCCCCTCTGCTGCATGGCGCTACGTTTGGGAATTTGAAAAGACGGGTGATCTGGAGGGTTCTCGAAATCCAGTTACTGGGGTCACACTAACCGACTCATTCGGCTCCTCGGAGCCAGGAAAGCGCTTTAATGCTTCGATAGTCTATATGTAAAACACACCCCTGTTAGCCGAGATGAGGAGCTGCGTTAGGCTAAGGGGGGGGGCACTATATACCCTGGTCGCGCCGGGCCAACTATTCGCGCAAGTCGAGCCAATCCAACCATGAAACCCCTCCTGTCGCAGCAGCATGCTGGCACGCGTGTGGGCGACTTCACTCTCAGCGGGCTCGTCAAAAATGCGGATAGTCATGGCGTGGCGAAGGAGGCGCCGGACATCGGCTTCTGGGACGTTACACTGCGCGGATAGGGTTGGAAAGGTGATTGTTCCATTAGGCGGGACCAGATGCGCAATGTTGAATTGCTGGATGAAGTGCAGGGCAATGAGATGCGCGTGCTTGTTTTCATTGCATTAGTAATAGTTGTAATTTCAGGGGGGGGATGGAGGAGGGGTACAGTGGCATAGGAGCGTAGGAGATCGGCTGGGTCAAGGAGCAGGTCCTGGATCTCACACGCGGCGTGCAGGAGGGCGTTGCGTGCAGCCTCGACCGGCGGGGGCAGCGCCAGTGATGGAGGGCAGGTGGCTGCAAATGAGGGCTCGTCAATTCCGTGCTGGGCTAGCAGGGATTGTAATTGCTTGGCCGAGTCGGCAATGGTCGTGGCCAGGGCTTCAATGCGCGAGGCCATGGTGAACCGGGGGTGTGGGTAGATGGTACAGGGTGTCGGGGATCTTATTTTCAGACGATCTATGCATCTGGGACCTCGGTCGCTGGTTTTCTACAGCGGTTGTCGATGGTAAAAGCGAGATCGCATAACAGACTACACGCACTATAATATGACTACTATCAGAGAATCCCACTGCGTATAGTTTGGCCCCCACTAACAGTCTTAGTGCATGCCGCTTACATTTAGTAGGTTCTAGGGTCGGCTTTTCGCTACGTGCCTTTGCCGGTCTTCCGAGAGTCGGGATTGCTTACTGTACACGCTGAGTATATACAAAGCACGCGATGTGCCAGTTTGCCTTCCACCTATCCAGCTCTATGAATGTCTTTTGAGAAAGATGTGGATCAGACGGAGGCCACCGCCGCACCGACCAGGGCCAGTGCACCGGCCAAATAACTCCCCGCGGCCATCTTGTGGCCCGTCCCACTCGACGTCTCGCTAGCGGCAGCGCCGGTGCTGGTGCTGGGGGCGGATCTGTCCGAGCTGGTGCTGGTGTCGTTGCTCGCCGCTGTGACGCGGAAGTAGTTGGCCGCGACCGGCGAGCCCAGCCCGGTCTGGTTAAGGAAGCTAACCAGCGGCAGGTTCAGCCGGTTCATCGGAGTGTCATCGTCGGTTAGCATGAATGATTCGTAGCGGTCGGGGATGCTAAAGTTGGTGGACTGGTTGAAGAGGAACAGGGTGTAGTTGTGGGTGCCCGACCTGGGGGCCGGGGCGATATAAGAGGCCAGCACATTGGCGTCGCTGCTGCTGTTGACGGCGGTGGTCAGGTTGGCGACGACGGTGTGCACAATCACCGAGGGTGGAGTGGTCTTGTTCCAGTCCGGGTCGATCATGAGCAGCAGATAGGGTCCCGAGTTGCTGAGCCCCATGCCATGGAGATGCGGCTCCGGAGCGTCCTTGGCCACTATAGATGGTTTATTAATCAGTCAGACAGTCTGGAACGGGGATCGGTCGTGCATACCGCTCGCGTTTAGAAACTCGCCGGGGGTAAAGCTGACTGCAGTCGATCCCAAGGAGAAGGTGACATTCAGCACCTTCGACGTCTCTCCAATGCTCACCAGCTCAGGGGGGGCGGCATCCGCGGCTGCGGCAGTGGCAACCGCGGCGAAGGCAGCAATGGCAGAGACAAGACGCATGCTGGGGATATATGTTGGAGCTGGACCTAGCTGAGTCCACAATTGGGTGGGAGTGGGGTTAAATAGAGAAACCTGCGAACTGTGCACTGTTCGACACTTTGCCTATAATAGGTCGGTTACCGACAAGCAATGCGCGAATGGCTCCATCAGCCTTGGCCCTGTCTAGGGGAGAAAAGGTGGCGTTTCCACATGGTTGGTGGCTGTTAGCGCACATGGTTCAGTATTTCATTTAATTAACATCTCATGGCTGCATCTATGGCGCAGTCCCCCCTACACAAATTATTGTACGAATATCTACCTACAAATCTAGCTTGCTTACTCGCGCGATTGCGAACTGGACGCTGCTGGTTATCAACATACGCACAGGCGTTACGCTTCCGTGACGACTGACCTGTACACTTGTGTGGAGCGAGAGGGTGTGCCTCAACATTTACCGGATTGACTGCGTCGCCGGCCAAGATGGCGGGCTTTGCCAAAGTCTCATAAAGGCTTCAAAAACCGGGCCCGATGGGGGCAGCGTGATAGCAACAGCGTCTACTAGGGCACGGCAGGCTTCGGCGAGGTATTAAGTTCGCTTAGGAAATATATATACGATATTGTAATTTTTAAATAAAGATTGTATATATACTGTTTATTAATTTATATATTAATAATAGATATTATAGTAATATAATATCTTATTTAAATAAAGTAATAATCTAGATTATATCTATTTAATTATATATAAAATCACGACTAAACTATTCTTTAAAATAAAACTCTTTTAATATTAAATAATTTTCTAGATTTTAGTAGTATCTACTAATTCTTTTCTATATTAATTAATTAAATATTGTATAATTTTG
>NW_019170164.1:0-57092 GCF_001792695.1 Aspergillus bombycis | reverse complement strand
GGTTGGGGTTGGGGTTGTTGGAGGTATGCTTGTTGCTGTTGCTGTTGGGGAAGTCCAGCAGCAGGCGCTTGAGTGGTGAGGAAGGGGTTCCGGGTGCCTGTGGAATAGAGGTCTGTGGGTTGTTGTGGTTGCATTGTGGTGGCATAGCCAGGGGCCGGTGCCGGTGCTGTTCCCGGGCCGGGAATCGCCCCTGCTGCATTTGTGGGCTGAGAGTGCTCTGACGTTACCGATGGTGGTGGAGAAATGCCGTACAACGACAGAATGCTGTTCTTGTCCATGCGGCCGGTTGGCTGTGGGGCTAGATGCTGCGCGGGCGCCTGCAGGCCAAGTTGTGATTGCACTTGGTACCCCGCACTTTGCGGGGTTGGCGGCGCTGTCATAGGTTGGAATGGATTGTGGGATGCTTGCATCTGCTGGGGCGGTTGGACTTGGAGATGGGGCGGTTGAATTTGTTGCGGCTGTTGCTGCTGCTGGAACGGCGACGCGGTACCGAACGGGGAGGTGGATGATATGGCCGGCATGGTGTTGGCATGTCGAGGAGGATGAGGATACCCGTCCGAAGCCTGACTTGGGGGTTGCATCGAGTTGAGTTGCGAAGGGGGTTGGGTGAAAAAAGGATTTGTCTGCAGCTGAGCGACACCGGGGTTTTGGTTGGGAGCTGCCGTGAAGCTACCGGATTGGAAGAACGGGTTATGACCACCATCAACAGGTTGCGGTGACTGGACAACAGCACCTTGGGAGATTGTTGGCATCACAGGGGGTGTCATCGGCTGTTGGTAAAGAGACTGAGGGAAAGATGGCTGTTGGTTGGGATAGCCCCCGGTTGAGTGTGGGAATAACGGTTGCGAGACCTGAAGGTGTTGGAACGACGCCTCGAGCGTCTGTGCAGCAGGTTGCGGTGTAGGAACATCGAAAGGGTTGTAGGACTGCCCAGCAGGTTGAGCCGGCTTGGAGTCTAACTGATCAAAAGGATTGCTGGAGGCTGGCTGTCTAGCAGTATCATTGGCCGTGGTTGTTTGAACAGGCGTTCTGCCCTGCAATGATGGGGGACCCTCCCCCAGTCTGACCAGAGTCTCGATTGATTTGTCGAGATTGCCGTCCAAGCCCTTTAAAACGGCAGAGTTTCGATACTCATTGGTAAAGCCCATACTCCGCAATGTGGCCATCTGAGACTCATGGGATGCATTGCTACTGCCAAAAGAAGCCCCCATACCCTGTGAGACTGCTCTGTGCGATTCATAGGTTTCAGAGCGGGGGGACATGGCTTGCCGGTTGGACAGTCGATGGAGGCTGGTCGTAGACGAGGCCGATCGCAAGCCGAACCCAAAGGGCCGGGCAGGCTTGGGGGGAAGGGGAGGAGGAGATCCTTCTGGAGAACGATCATCGCGAGTACCTTGACGACTAGGGGGTTTTGGTTTGCCTTCTTCTAAGGTCCGGTACTGGTACTTCTGACGAATAAACCGTTCCATGCATGCGTCGGACTCGTCGACGTCAGCAGGAACAGGGGGCTTCACGTTCCGAGGGTTAAAGATCTTGTTCATGAGGTTGTTCCCGTGCGATTTCATGTTCTGAGAAGGAGTTTCCCTCAACGTCAGCTCCAGGGCACTGTATAGCAAAGGCTCACGCGACCACTCACATCGACCTGTTCCGTTGTCCAGCTATCCATACTCAAGGATTTGACCTTTGAGATATGGGTGCCCATCTTGCGGTGCAGCGTGGCGCACCGCATGCACAGGAAAATACCCATCTATACACATTATATCAGACTCCTGCGTACTTCCGACACGGGGGGAATTGCAAGCACCAGCTGGTGATGATATACATACATTCCAACTGGCCCATCCTATCAAGAAACATCATACGTTAATCTCGTAATGTTCCAGAAGCGCAGAAACCAAGACATCCCGCCGGACTCACCTGGATTCATTGCTTGGCAATCGGCGCATCGGTCATTGCCAGGAACCGACCGAATGAGGTCTTGCAGTGCCCGCTCATTGCGGAACTGCTGACGTTTGCTGATACCGGCCACCATGATCACGGAAGGTCTCGGCGAGGGCGAGAAGTTACTTGAAATTTCCCCGCACAAAGACTGTGATACTTGTCTAAGCCCGTCAGGGGCAAGAATGATAGACGAGAGAAAGCGTTAGTGTAGCGTTAGGGGATTCAAACACGGCAAACGGGCCGAGCTTCCCGAGTACAAGCGGTTGGAAATGTTTTAGGCGAAGAGGCAAATCATATTTCGTTCGACCGGACAGTATTCTTTTTTCTTTTTTCTTCTTTTTTCTCTGGACTGGTTAATTCCCGCAGATCCAAACAATATATATGTACTAGGGGTAACCGTAAACACTAAGGAAGAAGAAAGGGATATGTGTGCGTCGAGGAGTAAAAGGAGAAGAGGATGAGATGTGCAGTGGGTGTGGGGAAAGGAATTGATCATTAGTGGTTCCTAAGGCAAGGAATTACTGTATTGGTCTGTATCCATCATTCATATAGCGCGGGTTTGCCAGGCCCAGAGTGGGTGGGTTCCTCTGCTTACTGACCGGACCAAATGCCCGTTTTCGAATCATTTTAGATTGCACAATCACCACAAATTCAAATTTAGAAGACTCCATTCGACTCCAATAATTCCCACATGGACCATGCTTGCAACCTATTTTTATGATTCGCTATCCATCAATTCCACCTCTACGCAGGATGCACACACACACCCATTCAATAACTATCGATATGTCTATGTTTATTCATAGCCTGAAACAACAGGGTCCCGTATATAGAACGGTTCTCCACTCCTCATATCAAACAGCAACTGAGCAGGAGTAGAGCAGCGTAGAGAGACCTAGAATTGCATATACTTGGATGGTCCAGGGAGGGAGAAGTGAGTCAGACCCACATGGTTGGCGATGGGAGTTTTCTCTTCCACTAAGATAGTATTCTTCAATTCCCAACTTCATGTTTATATCGTCCTATTTTCTTCCTTCTGGCTGGCCATGTGCAAGACTTGCCTCGTGCTCAACATCTCAGGGCCGAAGTACTCATCAAACACAACGGGGGAAACTTTTAGTGCTTGAACGAAGACATGGCTACTTCAAGTCCTTGGGAATGTATTGAGAATAAACTACCTACGCATTAGAATACAAGGGGAGTGTCCAAGCTCGTAAAATTCCACCCAATCGAGTCACATGATATCATTGAGAAAAAGAGAGAGAGAAAAACAAGCAGTCGAGAAACGGGCAAAGAGCCGACGAGATAGCTTTCGCCCCCTCGAAAAGCCAAATCGCTAAGGAAATAAGAAGTCAAGTACTGTTCTACACAAGGTGAGCCACCTGGAGGTTCTGCACAGAGTCATTCACCTCATGCTCAGGCTGGGGAGGGTGATACAAACCCGAACCGACTAGGCAGCTGCAGTGCCATTGACGGGGGCTTGTTGGTAGTAAGCGTAGGGGTTGGGCTGCGGTGTGGGAGCCGCGGGGGGTTCAGGGGCGGGGGTAGCTTGGTTAGCGCTTGGAGGCGCTTGAGCTTGAGCTTGGGCTAGGGCTTGGGCTTGGGCTTGGGCCGCGGCGCCGGTCTTTGCATGAGCAACAGATGCTGGGCCATGGACTTCGCGATCCAGAGTCATGTACTCCTTCGCCGCGTCCTTGGTCCCTCGCTCAAGCAAGTAGACCATATAGATCTGCACTAGTTCTTTCACAGCATCTGGAGTAAGAGTACTCTTAGACCGGATGTCATCGATAACTTGCTTAATGCGCTCGTATTGGACATTCTCCGCCTCGGAGCTTGTGGGCTGCTCCAGCTCGAATGTAAGATAACTCGTCCAGAATGGCCGGCTGTCAAGGTAGAACTGTTGGTTCTGTTGATATACCTGCCGGGCCTCCTCTGCCGAGCCCTTAATCTTCCACAGGAGCCGGGCCCATTCCGCAACGAGAGCCGCCTTGGTGGCCAAGTCACATTGCGGCGAGTCGAGCTGACTCTTGTACACCTCAATTGCGGCTTCGAGGCCACCGTGACGGCGAGACATATTGGCCAGAGATACAATTGTTTCAACGTGATTGGGGAGATGAATGAGGATGGCGCCGTGAATTTCTTTGGCTACATCTACCCGTCCTGACATCTCCTCGAAGTAGGCATATTGAAGGCGAGTAGCCGGGTTGGCAATCGGCACATACAGATAGCTTGCGCGTTGGTAGATGTTCCGCACTTCCTCCTCCTTACTGGGCTGTGCAGCCATCCACCGGGCATAGCGTTGCCAGAACTCGTCGTAGTGGGCGCACGTGACCAGACAGCGCTCATACAGGAACTGAGTACGTGGGTATGAACCCTCGGTCTCCTCAAAGTCCAGGTATTTTCTCCAGTTGGACAGCTGACCCTCATCCAGCTCAGTCACATGGAAGTATGGACGCTTGATCTCGGACTCATATGTCCAACGCTTTGTGGTTTCCGTCTGTGTCTTGGAGAAGATTTCGAGATGGTGACTATCAACACGCAGTCGGATGTCCCTCTCGACCTCGGCCTCGGCCTTTGCGCCCGGGGCAACCTGTCCGGAAGCAGCATCAAGCTCCGCACGGAATTGAGACAGTGTCTCTGGAGGGGCTAGCTCTACGACCGGACGAGTCTGTGCGAGCTGCCTATAGCGCTCAAAGTAACGAGCGTATTGATGCATTGGGATGTGGATGACACGACCAAGAATGGCAAAAATCTTGTCAAAGGCTTCCACTCGCTCCTCAAACTCGATATACTTATCCCAGAATGGATGTGCAAGGAAATCTAGGCCAACACTGCTAGCTCCACGCTCAAATAGCCTGCAAAAGTAAACAGATGTTAGCAATTTAAGTTCGCCAGCCACGGGCATGGGATGGGAGGGCGAGAGGCAAAGGGAGTTGGCAAGGATGGCAAACATGAGCATTTAATCTTCAGTGCGAGCCCAAACAATTGAACGACTAAGGTGAGCAAATTGTGAAAACGTTTCCCCCGTCTGCATCGTGCGCAGAATAGGATCCACCGGACAGTCACTGGGCTTGATATTCGTGCAAGGAATGATGCTTGGTCTGAAAGCAACAATGTTCAAGGGCAAGGAAACAGCCTGAGAATGTCATGGGTGAGAAGTAACTCCAGTTGAATCCGGGTCAGGCAAACATCTCACCCATCATTGAAGGGAACTGTTGTCAACGCTTTTTGCATTATGCGGTTTCGACACCACAATAATGTTCGTGCTGCCTTGGTAACGGTTACAGGGGGGAGGAAGGAAACCAGCTCTAATATACTTACTCTCGAATGACGTCGGCATCATGGGAAGTCTCTGCCTTGAAGGAGCAATAGTTGGTCCAAAGGTCGACGGATGGAGAGATGCTGGCAACACCTCGTTCGTAAACCTACAGAATCAGCGATGAACACCCCCAAGAAAAAGAGGCTAGAGTGGTAGATAATCCCATACCATGTCTGCTGCCTCCGTTCCGGTAATAGAGAATTCTAGGTCGGCATATTTCTTCCAGTATCCGAATAATAGTGGAAACTTGGCGAGGAATCTGTCATAGACATTCCGGGCAGTGGTGATAGCTTGAGGGTTGGAGTTGCGGTTGATTCCTCCTTCAAGCGCCTCACCAGCGCGAACCAGTCGTTCCCAGGTCTCGAAGTTATCCGGGTCATCAACCTATATTGGTAACAGACTGTAAGTCATGGGCTGCATAGGTCTAGAACAGGGAATAGACGTATCATACCAACTCGGCCTCAAGTTTCCTCAACTCCGCATTTTCCTCCTCAGAGCCTCCATAGTTGTAATCTGCCATGATGGCCGTCGGTTGTGAACTAATTATGGCGCTTAATGATGCGCAGGGTATAGAATCGCACTCAGCGATGAGAGATATCGATCACGGTGCAAATAGAAAGAAAAACACAAACAGGACAGGCAGGACAGGAGACTGGACGTTAGGTTCCGCAAGGGAAGAGATCAGAACTCTCCAGCCACACCCGCGCCCTTTTTACTTTTTGCCGAGCCTCACCCAAAACTGGCTTAGCGCCCATTTCAATTTCTCCAACTCGGACGAGCATCTGGAAGCACTCCCCGTGATCAAATCAACGAGAACCCATTCCCACCCTCTGACCCGATCGGAATTTTGTCTCGCCCCGGAAAAGAGCAGGTGCGACAAAATCTTCCATTATGTCGACCACCCAAGCAGCTGGCAGCTTGGTGAGCAAGCTTCCCCAACGACTACGCAACTTCTTTGCCCGCTATCCTCCGCAAATCTATTCCGCGGCCGTGGCACCACGCCCAGAGCCCACAGAAGAAGTCAATGCAGAGTCTCTGCCATCGCCCTACACACCCAACAGAGATGCGAAAGGCCACAAGCGGCCAGACCCCACCGAGTTCTCTCCGTCCCGAGCTCTTCTTTACTCCGACCCAGATCATCCCAACCCATTTTTGCCTCGCAAGAACTTCCGCACGGGCAAGTGGATTGGCCCCCGATATGGGCTTCGGACACAGGCCGATCTGGTGAATCTGGCCAAAAAGTACAACGTTGAGGCTTTACTACCTCCAGGCCGCAAATCCACCGAGTTCAAAGAGACGAGAAGGGAAGAGCGCGGATTACAGATCAAGGGTACCGGTATTGGACAGAAGGTCAAGGGTCACAAGTGGGAGCGGACGATGGAGTCTCGCTTGGAGGACAGACGCAAAGCTATGATGGAGATGCCGGAGATGATTCGGTTGTGGAAGCAGGTGAGTTTTCAATCTCGACGGGAAATGTTTCCCCAGACGCTGACGTTTTGGCTCGCAGAGAGGTCACGGTCGTGGCTGGAAGCAATGGCCCAAGAGGTAAATACATTCCTGGATACCTTTTTCGCTGCTGTGAGATTTTATGTAATGTTATATCTTTTGCCGGTCCTCAGATCACACGGCTCCATTGATCATTGTCGGGGTTTGGACGGGAGTTCTTGTTCTCATATATGTACAAATAGATATTCATTAAATTTACACATTGGACGTAGACACACTGTCCATCTTTCGATAAATGATGCTAGCTACTGTTTTTCTTGATGGGCGATTCTCTATCTAGAGAGCAAAGGCTTTAGGAGTAATGCATTAATTCTTTACATACGACTAAGTTAAGAAATCTGCGGTGTCACAATATCACCTACCATAACAGTGCAAGATTTAGGATTGCCAGCATCCTGCGAAAGCTCCATTTTAGATAGAGAAGCGTGCCTTCCAAACACGATCTTGCTGTTGATCTTCCTCGTCTTTGCCAGTGTCGAATAAGGCTCCTCTCGACGGGTGCCAGTATATGGGTCAACGCATACCATCTGACACCGTTGACATGATCCGAGCACATCAAAGTACAACTCTTCCGGTCCAACAGAGAATGACCCCCAGGTGTCTTCTATATATGGACGCTCAGCGTTGGCTAGCTGGTGAAGATTCTCAGCGACGACAATATTGGCGCGGAAAACATCGGCTTCTACGGCCCTTGCTGGAGTGCTGTGGCTAGGTCTGGGGCTGTACTTGATGTTTTCGTTCAGGCGATTGACTGACGAGCGAGAAATGAGGAGGATTGGGCTCTCGTTGGATAGGAGTATCGGTGGTTGTTCAGGCGACGGTGATGGATCTTCCGGGAAAGAGCCAGGCATGAGGGCTCTCTGGTTTCTTCTAGATGAACGAGTGGGATTTGAAATCCTAGTGGATATTTGTGGCGGGAACCTTGCAAGTGTACACGGTACACCAAGGAAGTTAGAGAAGAAAGAAGCTACGGTATGTGAGGAATAGGCCTGGACAACCACTCGGTCACCGCAGACGTTGGAGGATTTCGCGCTCTGACACAGCGATGTGGTGACTAGATTAGTGATTTCGCGGCGGAGGGAGACCTCTAGTTCTTTTGGGTCCGACCCACAGGTAATGCGAAGGACACCACGCTCCAGGTCAATGACCGGCCGTATCAGCGCCATGCGGGGATATTTCTTCATACTGAGAGCGGCGCCAGTACCTTGATGGATAAGGCACCATTCTCGATCCCATGCGAGACCTTCTCTTTTAATCTCCCAACGTTGGCCATCAGGAACTTTGAACGCTCCACAGCTCTTGATCGGATACACCGAAAGACTCTCCACGTAGAAGCTAGGCTCTTGCAAGCTAACTTCCATCGGTGGAACCAGAGATATAAAGTCCGGTGCCTTTTCGATGTAAAACTCGTCAATGAACCTCGTGAATGTGTCAATATCCCTAAGGTTAGAGACCGCACCGAGACTGACTCTTAAGATGCCAGTCGGCCTCCCGTCCATGACGTCGTGATCATCACCACAGCGCAGTCCAGCGGAGAAGTTCCGGAGCAATTCAGGCCCAGTCCAGCCAAGGCTAGTTGCAGTTCCTCCCGGGTTGCAGTGAGATCCTGACCGGATATGTATCTTCTTGACATTCGCGAGCCTCTCAACTTCAGACTTTCCAACCCACGCACCAGAGCTATTCCGTATGTTGAACGCAATGATCGGCCCTTGGGTGAGATTGTCAAAGTCTGATTCTGGGGACATGTACAAATGGCAAACTTTCTTCCCATTGAAATGGGTCATCGCAGCCAACCGGTTGTGTAGCCGCTTTGCCAGGTACCGCGTGTGGGACGAGACATTACTCATCGATCCAAAAAGACGCTCATGTGCAGACAATGCAGAATCAAGCGCAATAATATTATGGAACGGCAAAGTACCATCCTCTAAGCGCTCGTGAATCGTGGACTTCTTTGCATGCCATGGTGTTCCTTGGGCCAGGACCATATCAACTGTCCCGCCGCCGAAGAACTTGCGTTTCTCAATGATGCCTGCCGCACTTTTGCGCACTATCAGGGCACCGAGATCGGGAAATCCGAAAATCTTGTAGAAACTGAGCGCTGTAAAATCAGGCGCAGCAGATGCGTCACTCAGGTCAAGGGGTGAAGTGGAAACGAGCGATGCAGCATCAAGCAGGGTATAGACATTTGCCGCACTCGAACTCTCATCCCGTATCTTCTTACACCACTGCATAGGACAGCGACAACCGTTCAAATTGGACTGCCCAGGGTATGCAAATAGCTTGGGAAAGTTCTTTTGATCGGTGGCCAACTCCGATATCCACTGCTCGACCTCACCACTGGTCAGGAAGCATCTATGTCCCTTTTCTGCAATCTCCCGCGCTCCTACCAAGCTCGTATGCGCATCTATAAAGTATCCATACCAAAATCCTTGTGGCGACGAGTCTCGGAACACATCTGCCACTAACTTGATGGCAGCTGTAGCATTCGCTACGAATACGAGATCAAACTCATCCGGATCCGCATTAAAAAAGCGAAGTGCCCTGAGGCGGATATCATCAATGCGCTGTGTAGACAGCTGGGATGATGCAGATCGAGAATGAGGATTGCCGAAAAGGTTCGAAGTCAGATCGCGTGCGAAGGAGTCAATCAATGACTTGGGATACAACGTTGTGCCGGCATGGTCTAGATAGGTCGTATCTTGATACAATGTTAGCACAATTCTGGATATGTCTCAGGCTTCTAGGAGTTCAGTCGCAAAGGCCCACCTTTGAGGAAGGGATACTCCCGCTCTCGGATGACGTCCACGTCCTCCGAGTAACCGGTACAGTACTCCGCACGGCTCTCGGTTTTGCCTTTGGCTTGCATGATTTCACGTAGTGATAATGTCAAAGATATTTGAGCAGTGCCAGTGTCTCTTGCCAGCAACAAGTGGCCTTTATAAATGCCCGGGATGAGGAAGAAATGTGCCGGTAGGGCAAGGATCAGTGGCGACAGGTGACCTTGTGAGGGATAGAACGTTGGACCTGGCCAATCGTCGTTCGAACTCTTGGAGACAACATCAGGCGTGATAGCCGTAGACGCTGATGATGCAATGTGATCCAGGTGCTATGGGTGTAACTTGGTCTAGAAATCGTGATATGTCGCGGATTAGCGGTGGATAGGCAGGAGTCGGGGGGTGCTGATACGTGCATGGAAGTCGCCATCGGAGGTCACCGAAGCGGAACTCCTCTGTCCCAATTTTGGTCTCTCGTCGCAGTAATGAGGAGCTGACAATTCGGGGTGTCGGATAGAGGGCCATGTAACCCTAGAGCCTGCATCACGCTGGATTCAAAGTAGGATGAGGATTTCAACCAGCAGTCACATTGATGGAGAGAAGAGATGTGATGGGAATTCAGCTGCCCCACTGTTCATGGGGTCCTTATCGGTCGCGGGGCGATCGGAAGCCACCGCCTCCGGGAACGTAGATTGGAGGAATACCCGCCACGCTAACGGGAACTATATACTTCTATCACAATGTCGCCCTGCTTGAGGCTGCCTGAGCAGTTCGTCGCTAAATGAACTATACTCTACATGCTCACGAGCTAATGTAGGGATCTTCCCGGTAATCCACATGTGCGACCTGAAAATCCCATTCCGGACCAATGGATATATATCTCGGGTACCCAGTCGTCTTGCTGACGGCCTAGTGCTTAGGTGAAAGCATGCTCCGAATTATTATTGAAAGGTCAATTAGATGAAAATCATGAGTCATAATATCACAAGGAAAGAAAAGCTGTGCAGAATCAGGCAGAATCTGGTTGAGCCTGTGGGACGTCTGGCCCCAAAAACAACGTATACAGAGCATCACAGGGTCAAAGAAGAGCACCCGACATGGACAAACGCCGCTATTGGGTCCAAAATTCAATAAACAGAAAGCGTGTTGTCTTCCAAATAGTATCATAATCATCACATCACTGTCACATCTCGTAGTTTCATTACCAACCTTCGTTTGTCTTCCAGTGGGGCGTCGTTTCCTTTTCCCTTCTTTTTTCTTTTTTCTTTTTCTTTTTTTTTTGCCCTTTTTTCCTTTTTTCTCTTTTGTCTGATTTTTTTTCCTTTAGCGCTTTTGGCTTCCCATTATCTATGTCATCCAAGTCGTATCCGTAAATCATAAACTGCTCAAGGAAAGTAATGCGGGAAAATAAGCGAAATGGAGGGAATAAGATTAAACCACATACTGTGGCCGGCGATGGCTGGAGCTCCGACGGTGTCCATGTCCACGCCGACTGCTGTGACTTCTCCTCCGGATTGTCGTTGTCTCCTTAACAACCACATCGGACCGAGTGTGCAGGAAAAGTGCCCAAAAGGCGGTCCAGAAGAAGAACACAACCTCCATGATGCCCAGCGCAAAGCAAGTCTTCAACATCGCACAATGTTTGTTAACCTGCAGGGCCAGCGGATTGCCTGTGCGGTAACCATAGGCTCCAAAGGGGCCAAGAGAGACCCACACAGAGCCCCCATCCCAATGGGAGCAGTTCGCATTTGCGATGAAGCGCAGTTGGTAGACCCCCGCAATGAAAGCGCCGAAAAAGAGGAGGTCGACGAAAGCGACAAAGGCGGCTGAGCGCTTAGTGGTCGCGTGACGGATTAATGTGTCAAAGCACCAGAAGACTGCGATAGTGCTGACGATGAAAAGTACGAGGATGTAGGTCGGGGTGATCACATTGGCCTTGAGATATCCGTCGATAAAGTAAGCCTGTTTTGATGTTAGAATCTAGGCCCATGCCAGTGAAAGGAGGCGGGTGCGTCTGGTATGTCAGCCTTACCAGCATTCCAATGATCGGTATCAGGAAAATAATCTCCACGAGGCGGTTGCAAATGAAGAAAAAACTGCCGATCATCTTGATAGCCTTTCCACACGACGATCGTCGGTGCTAGCTTACAACAATTTCGAGATGTGAGTAGGGATACTCGATATCGATTAAGAGGAGTCTTGAATGGTCGTAGTTGAGGAGCTATAGTGTCATCCCAGATGTGATGAATAGGTTCTCGTATAATGGGCCGTCGCTAGATTGAGATCGGGACCTGGCGTTGACCGGGAGATGGACCGTATGGTTTTCAACTCGCCAACTCAATCGCACGAGGAAAGACAGAGACAGATTCTATGCAGAGACAATTATGCAGGGTTCAGAGTAAGGGGCTCAATGGAAGGAAAATAAGAAGAAAAATAATGCACGTTGGAGTCATGGTCGAATGAAGGTGGCTGGTAAAATGCGACTGCGGGGTGGCTGGGAAACGGGAACATTGCGCCCAACAAACGGTAAAACGGTGGATTAGTACCCTAGAATACTACATGACTTTGGAACGATTAGTGCGACCTCGTGCAAATCCTGGTCAATGGGAAAGAACAACACTACCCCTGATTCATAGACCTCGTGGTGCATCTGCGAGCAAGCACTTGTTCACTGACACCATTGTTTGTTTGGGACGTGGGGCGGCCACGAGGTTCTAGAGCCACGGTTGATGACCTAGCTTATCTATCGCTTACTTTTATCACATCTTAAAACTATCAAGTAAACAGATGAGTGGGAAAAAGCATTTATCGTGCCGAACGCCATTATTCATACATGTTCATGCGGTATCACAGAAGTTGACAATGCAAATCAATTGCGATGTCTAGAACTCAGAATATCTTCTACTAAGCATATACACCAGCCAAGCTCCGAGATATATCCAAGTATGGCCATAACCCAACCCCAGACAGTTGTGAAAAGTTGCGTAAATCCTCTTAAACCCCCTCACCTTATCCAAAAGAAAGTCATCATGTTCGTGGCACTGGCTGTAAGCCAGAGTGTTTCTTATAAGGTTCATCTTAAAATGCTCGTGGTGGCACGTCCGTCAATTCCCGTTCGCCGCCGGAGCCAACAGTCGTTACCGGTGGGGGATAAGACGTGCTGACCCCTGTAACTTGGGGTTGTATCTGGGAGTGATATGACGTATCCGTCTCGTAGCGAGGAAGATGTCCGCCGTTTGTCGGATTTTGTGTCCGAGCGTAGCCATGTTGCATTTCATATCCATCTGCAACGTCCTCACTTGAAGACGACCAATGCCCGTCATCATCACGACTATACATATTCGTGGCATACGGGTTGTTTGCTGGAGGCATATACCTTGAGGCGCGTAATTGAGTGGGGTCTCTAGTGTCAGGTACGCCGGATGCATCAAGCCTCTCCTCCTCAGGATTCCGTAGAGCGACAGTGCTTTCGTTAGTGGCTACAAGAGGGGCAGCATCGCTTGGGGCGACCGGATCTCTACCCCAAGACCGAATCGGATAAGCTCGCCCCTTTTTCCAAGGCTCTGTGATGGAGGGGAAGTACTGGCGGTATGCGATATAGGCACAGACAATGCCCAGAAGGGAGCCAGTAATCACATCAAAGGGATGGTGTCTCGCGTCCATAATCCGACTCACTGCAACAAGAGTGGCGCCAATACAAGGAATAATGATTATTATAGCCTTCCAAACCTCGCCACGGTTGTCCATGAAATGCAGCTTCCCGCAAAGCCATAGTGTCAGATAAAACAATCCGGCAAAGGAAGCTAAAACAACGTCAGTAAAGATCACCTCCAGATATAGAGGGTTACTCACAGCTGCTGTGCCCTACAAAAAGAATTAGCATCCAAAAAATAGGACCATATTCGAAAGGATTAGGTCATACCTGAAGGCCAAGAACGAAAGCCATCCTTGATGATTGCCGGATCACCCGTACAGATTGTGTAATTCGACAAGCCACGGAATGGATCCTCGCTTCCTGGTCGGGGTTGGCATCGATCGATGATATCTGGTCTGGGTTTGCCGCAGGCATTTTTGAGAACTTGGGTAATGAGAAACGCAAGACCTTGGGACAGTAGAAGGCCAAGAAACCCGCAATTGAATTCCCACAGTCGGTCTTTAAACCGGTATGGGCCTGTCAGCTTCCTTTTCCCAGAAGTTGGGTCCACAGGTTTGTTATGAGAAAACAACCCATCGATCAAGAGCGTATAGACCGCAATTATAATCAAAGGACCCACGCCGGAGATGCAAAGGGCGAGTGGGATGGGTACGCGCTCATGGACAGCGTAAGGGTACATAAGGGATATATTGTTCAAGGAGAAATGCTGATGATAAGGCTCAATAGAGTCGATGATGTAAAAACCGGCGATACATGCGCTGCAATCGTGACATTATCTCGTTAGCATAACCTCGGAGGTGTATAACAGGCGGTCTGGGCTGCACGAACATAAGAATTACATAGTCAAGGATGTATCTGCAAATGCCGAATCATGGTTAGCAACATGCGCAGGATATTCATGAAGAATAATTAGACCGAGACCCACGAGATAACAATGCGCGGCCTTAACCGCCGCTTTGAGAACGGCAGTTTGGAGGGAAGGTGGCCCATTGTGGTGGAGATTCGTTGGGATCAAATATAATCATAAAATTCCATAGAGGAGCGCTGAGAATCAGATTTTTGTCAGCTCCTCTGTTCAGCCAGGGACGGCGACTCATTATAGCTGCGGTGAACACACCTGAGATGCTAGGCAGCTTTAGCGCTGTACACCAGTTGGATAAATCCAGGTAACCGTGATCCTGCGCGGTGACAGCCGGATAATCAATCAAGGAATGTAGCCCCCAAAGTGAGGTGAGAGTTCATGTAAGCACAAAAAGAAGAAGGAGAAGAAGACGTTCAAAGAAAAAGAAAGTCTGGATACAAGGAAGAAGACAAAAGGATCATATTAAGTTGGTCGCGAATTTACCTCAATTGGGTGCCGCCTAAGGCAACAGGCGAGTGAAGTGGTTTGGATGGCTTAGACCTCTTTCAGTTGTGGGCACGCGAGTTAAATTAGAGGCCGAGAAGCGCCCAGACTCTCGGCCCCAAACTACGCCCAACCACAGATGGAAAACGCTGCAGATCCACAGCCGGGGACCCTGAGCGGAATGAACATTCATAACAACCAGTGACCATACTATTCTTATTATTTTTTTTCCTAAATGAAAAGAAATAGTGTGGATACACTCTTTGTCCCCTATAGGCAGCTATATTCGCAGGGTCATGTATTGGTTTGTGTATTGGTTTACTACCATGCCATGTTGCCTAGTCGCTAAAGCTTGCGTAAAGAATAATGGCTCGTCTGTTAATCCCCATAATTACCCACTTAGGAGGTTTCACCGGTTGTCAGCAGGATCTGCAAATTGGGCTTTCCCGCCCTCTGGGGACTCAAAAACATAACCTAACCTGAAGCAATGCTTTTTACAGTCTTGGTATCATACCTCTACTTTGTTGACCTCATTATTGACTTCACCTAAAAGATTTTTACTCACGACGCTGTCGCTCTTCGTACCGCCAGTTTTTTTTTTTACTGCAAAATAAAATATAAGAGGTGAATTATATTCAAAGAAATGAACCCTTGAGCATTGTAATATACACTTCAAGAACTACTACAAAAGTCAAGGAAAGTTTTGCCCATTCGAAAACCGCATTAGAATATCTGCCCAGCCCGGCCACTGGAAGGAAACAACCTTGCTGAAATATAAAAGGAATATTTTCGAATGATTAAACACAATGAGTCCCGTGAATCATGTTCGCATTATGTCAGACTGTTAACTCTAGTCCGCTTACTCTAGCAGACGGTGATGTACAGACCGAGACTAGAATATTTGTTAGCCATTACCTCAGTTGGTTCAACGATGCAGGCAACTTACGGGGATGGGTTGTAGTCCTCAAAGAAATCCAGTTCGGTGCTGCCGGAGTTCTTCATTTGGTAGCTCACGGCCTGACCAGCCGGACATTCAAAATTTGAGATGAGATAGGAGTTACCGGGGGCGATAGTGAAGTCCCCATAGTCCTCCTTCACTGCCGGGGCGTTGTTGTAGGTGGTAGACTGGGTAGCAGCGGATTGGAGGGAAGCGAAGTCAACCTTGCCATCGCCGCTGAAGGAGTAAGACGAAGTCTCAAGATCCTCCTTCTTGGGAAAGAGGAAGACAAGGCTACACGTCTTTCCAGCGTCAGAGGGGGGATATCAAAGTTGAAGATGGTCGAGACGGTGGATGTGATGGTGCCATTGAAAGACGTGCCAGCGGCCGTATCGGGCGAGGTAGAGTCGATAGGGATGATCAAGTGGGGGTATTCATATTCTCCAGAGAGATCTGTGGGGCAACTCCCACCTGCAGTGGATGTTCCAGACGGCTGAGCGCTCGTAACAGTCTGGGAGGGCTGTCCGCTCGAAGTTCCAGGGATGCCAGGGGTGCCAGATGTGCCGGGAATAACTGGAACACTAGATGTGCCAGGGACGCCAGGGACGCCAGATGTGCCGGGGATAACTGGAACACTAGATGTGCCAGGGACACCAGGAGTACCAGACGTTCCAGGAACACCAGAGGTACCGGGGACTCCAGGAACTCCGGGGGTAGCAGAAGTTCCAGGAACGCCTGGAGTGCCTGGAGTGCCTGGAGTGCCGGGGGTACCGGGAATAACAGGCACAGTCGATGACTCGGGGCAGTAAGTTGAGGTCACAGTCGTGTGAAGGGTGACAACAGATCCACTGGACCCAGGAACCGGGGCGCTAGAGGATGGACCAGGCACAGAAGGTACAGAAGCACTAGAGGATGGGCCAGGGATAAGAGTACTGGAGCTAGGAACTGCGACTGAGCTAGAGCTAGAAACAGAGCTAGAGCAAGAGTCGGCAGACAACTCGATATCCTGGCATCCAGTCACATCGGAGCTCTCTGTGGTATAGATATTCAATCCGCCATTCTGGCCAGTCGCACATGCAACGAAATCCGCATCACCATTGTACGAGACTTGGCCCTGAGAGTTGATAGACCAGCCAGTCATAGGCGTGGCCCCTTCATCACACTGAAACTGTGTAGTTGGACCTACAGGACTTGTTAGTTGATCAGGAGTATTATCAAGGCTTGCGAGGTATTTTCGTACCAGTAATAATGCATCCACGACCGTTTCCATCAGTGAGAGCACCATTGGAGTCGATACAGAACTCTGCTTCCCCTAATCCACCGTAGATGCGGTTCTGTCCGTCGTCAAGCTGTCCGACAGTCCCAGAAGCACCTCCAGATGCAGTCAGGTGAAAGCAACAACTGCTACTCCTGCCAATAAGGGCATTCGCACCAGCAGCGAACGCCGCAACGGTAGCGAAGCTCTTCATATTAAGATTAGCGAATGAAGCCACTTTGTGAAAACGAATGGAGCAGTCAAGTCTTAGTAAAGACTGTCTCGGGATTATTGAGATTGAATTAAGGAGTGTAAACAAGAAAGAGCAGGGTACGCAATATTTATAAAGAGAGGTGGGCACGTCAAAAAACGTCATACTATGTAGTAAAACGTCCAGTTTACGAACGAAGCAAGTGAGTCGAATCTAAGGCAACCAGCTCCACATGTAGATCGAATAAATAGAAACAGATATGGCCAGTCACAATGCATAAGGCAGAAGTACTGAACCATGGACAAATAGGGTGGAGGCGCAACTGACTGGGTAAACAAGCTAACAACTGTCCGGTGAAGCCGGTCAGGCCTGGAAGCTTCGGAATTGCAAGGAAATGACGACGACGTCATACAAAGAAAAATCACCGTGGAGAAGCAACCCCATAGAGGAAACAATCTGAGTGTTGGCTATGAGATCCAAGTCATATCAGTGGCCAAAAGCAGTGTAGAGCAATGGGCCCACGGTGGATCCAGCCCCATCGAACACCATGCCCTGATCTATGACCCCAATTACACGGTTCGAAAAAGGCACTCGTAGCAACCCAAGTGGCAATGGTCTACCATCCACGGTACAGCTTTCATTGTAGCCAAACATAGGCTCAAGGTGTCAAGGCCACCATGGATCGCCGGTTCTATTCATAACTACCACCACTGACTAAGGCATTATACTGCGTATACGGAATGGACATCCCGATCAAAAACGTACCAAACTTTACAACGCCCCAGAGACGAGGTGGTGGGGGGTTATTCCCGGTGTCCCTCAAGACCTTGCATCATGATGTTGTTGTTGGCCATGGGTTCTTGCACTACATACTGTGAAGCGCGAGAGCGCTGTCGGTTGTGGTTAACCCGGCCCACCAGCCGCCTCCAACAGCATGGACCCTAACTCTGGACAGTGCTTGTGAGTCTTTTCATGGTGGATTAAACAATGGGTTTCAAGTTTGAAGAACGAAGAGTGGGTTGAAGTGGAATGGGGAAATCAATTCCCCGGGTAGAACAAGTGGGGCGTGGCGTCACTCTCAACGAATGGTGATACTTCTTGCTTCTGGCTATTCCTCTTTCGAGCCACACATGTCATCCTAATAGTATGACCGATATCGATGGTCAACTAAACGGCTCAGTCCCTGTCAATGGGGAAGGTCTCAACGTCGATCGGGCTCGCCACGTAATGTCAGATTGTTGATTCCCTAGGATATCATTCTCGCTAGGCAACCTCTCAACTAGTCTTGGACATTATGGAATCATTGCCTCAGACAACTACTACAGTAATCACCATCCTCATGTATATATAGAAACACGGCTGGAAGTAACCCAAACCGGTCATATTGTCTAGTTGTCTAGACTTCTTGTTCTATGTGCTCTCACCTTGCAGGCCGATGTTTGGGCAACCTTGGTTCGGTTTTACTCCACATCAAATCCATGCCTCTTGGTAACAGCCCCGTTCTGTTTTTCTAGCGTCCAGGCGTTCCCCATATTCCCTTCAAGAGGGATACGAAGAATTTTTGGTCCCTCAGGGGACACATGGCCCAGGACCCCATTGTTTACCCAACACATCTGAAACACCTATCTGAAGATTTTTCATTCGATAAGCAGTACGATTGGCTACTTAGCCTTCTGTCCGTTAGATTCAACCACCCGCGCCGTTAATTCTTATTTCCATCATACTAATGAACTAAGACGCGTACTAGCTAGAAAGACCCCGCCGTCAATCGACAGTGGCGTGTATTAGACTACCCTCCAGTCCAAACAAGCATCTCAAGAAAATGTAAACTTTCCGTCAGCCTAGACAGCCTAGACAGCCAAGACAATGATGGCCCCAGTAGAAGCGGCATGGTGTGGCTCTCGCATTTCAAGGCAGCGAATACCGGTCAATCATCGAGATTCCCTTCGTCTGACTTTTTGCCTTCTCTGCGGCTGTGCGAGAGCCCAACATGTTGGGGAGCAAGGGGTCTGCATATGCGTGCGTAATCAGGGATGTTTTAGGGCTACTTCAAAACTCAACTCCGTCCCCTTGAAGTGGTACGCCATCACGCGCCACATATGGACTAATTGGGAGAGAACACAGTCTCTCGTATTGTGTTCTTGATTCATCAAGCGAGAACTCAATAGCCGAAACCCATGGGTCTCTGATCAAGTGTCATGCATCACATCAAAAACCTTGCATGTCAGTTTCCCAAGACGTTAGTCTATTAGATAGAATACTATGTATGCCCGTCCTACGTAGTGTGAGGGAGGTGTCTTTGTGTCTCAAAAGATGAAAATAATAAAATAAAAGGAAGAAAAAAGGACGAAAAACAGGCACTGTGATTCTCTATGTCAATTTCGTACTTTAGTGGGTGTAGAAGAAGTCGCTGTCTGTATATGTCACTGTATTCTTGAAAATATTGAAATATATAACATTATGTTCATATAATAATAGTTGATACATATACAGAGTTCTGGCAACTTTAGACCTATCGAGATCTAAGGACGAGTGTTAACACCTCCCAAGCCGCGTGACAATGCCACTGTTCCTTAGCTTTCTGATGTGATAATCCTTATATACATCTAAACGATCTCGTACGTCTGTTCGACAGTTCGATCTATCAAGGTGGTTTTATTTTCTTTTTTCTTTTTTCTATCACGTTTTCTCATTTAGTCACTCCGCAGTAAGAAAATTTTTGCGGGTAGATATGCTGAGGTCAGATTTGAATATATCTTTCTTAGCTTCAACTAAGTTTATGGATTCACGGGATTTTAAACAATTGTCTTAATCATATAACTACACGTTTGGCAAAACTCTTACAACAAATGAGAAACGAGAGACAGGAAAAAGTGAAATAATGAAAGAACTAAGATAAGAAAATCTGGAGACTGCCCGTTTTCCATGCGGTTTTTTGGTGTATCACTCACTCTTGAAGATCCCCATGCAAAGTAACTGTTATGGTCTAGGTTAATGATGGATTTTACTGTTATGTTGAGGGTGAAACGAAAACCACACTTCATTTGTTCCACACCACCACTGTTTGTAAGTACTCGATTGAGCCCAATACCTCCAGTAATGACATCGAAAGAAGAGGAGTCAGAGAGCCCTCAATTCTATATTGGAATTATTTAATGGGTATACCATTGAAAAAGGTATGCCCATCTGGCCAAGTACCCTTCGAAAAGGGCCCAGGGCAAAGCATAATTCCGTTGCTACGGGTCTTGAATTGTAGATAGCGAGCGTTTAAATCCAAGTGAATAAGGGTATCTGTTCTATTGTTTTCATAACTAAGTCATCCGAGCAGCTCGGAATCTGCTCACCCGTTTCGGAGGGTCTTCGGTTTCGATAGGCACTGTTTCCGGCTCCTCACCAACGAAGCCGCCGTTTTGCTGGATCATCCTGTTTCTTACCCGATAAAACTCGCTGGCAATCTCCTTCCTATGGATTTGCTCATCGATTTCATCTAGCTCGGGTGGCATGGCGGCACCTTGAGAAACCTCGTGCTCAACGAGTGTGTCGGCTAAGATCTTCCCCTCCGGTCCTCGGGGCTTCTCTGTGATATCCGGGATTGGCTGGGAGAAGGGTTTGGGTTCAGACGACTTGGCAGGGAATAATGGCAATGCAGGGGATGGTGAGATAATCGGTTTGCGGAGTGAAGAGCGTGCCTCAGAAGGTCGAATACTGTTCTCGCTGCCGGTAGTGCTTCGAGCACTCTTGAAGCGAGAGGTCTTCTTTGGAACATCGTTCGTGACTGGGCCCTTCACAGTTGATTGTGTACGCTCCACAACCGCATCTGAAAGGACAGGCACATCCGATTGCCGAGGAGCGACAGCCTTCTTCTCCGCAATCGGGGGCTTAGGGGCCGGAGCAATATCAAGATCCTCGGCGAAAGCAACTTTCTTTTTCGGCTTCTTCTCTGGAGCTGGTTCATCTGCGGTCTCGGTGCTTTTCTCAATCCGGGCCACACTGGGCTGCTCAAGTTCTTCCTGGACTTCCACGGGCAGCGAGCCTGTGTCTTTGCCCATATTCCACATTCCTCGAGCGTTTAACTTGGCTTCTAGCTCACGCATCTGTTGATGATAATCCTCGCTCAAAATAGTCCGAGTACTCCGTCCGTATTCATCTTCCTCATCTTCATCTTCATCGTCATACGCGAAAGCATCGTAGTCATCATCTATGGATATGTCACTTGCATCCTCGTCCAGCTCAAGCTCAGCCACAACAGCTCCAACTTCATTGAGTCCGTACTGCAGCATCTCACGGCGTAACTTAGCATCCTCGGGAGATTCATCGATATCCGTAATAGGCAGCTCCTCCTGCTTTTCAGTCGCCAAGTCAGACGTCGCCGGCTTCTTTTCAGAATAAGCTACGGGGCTTCCGCTAATCTCTCGCAAGTTGGACTTCTCCGCAATATCTCCATGCTCTTGTTTGCCCGCTGAGCTGGGCTCATCCTCCGCTTTGTATCCGGGCTGCGCATTTGCGTTCGGGGCGTCGGGTACATCATTCACGCCTGCCTTCTTGAGAAGCTCCAAGAGCTCTGGCGCCTGATCCCCGGGTGTCGCAGTTGAGCTCGAGATCACATTGCCATCCTCATCGAGTTCCTCAACGATCTCCGTCATGGGAAAGTCCGAGGTGGGTTCGGCTGGTAATTGCTCAGCAGAGTCAAATGCGTGTAGTTGGTTCTCTACCGAACGTAGTCGCTTTTCCATAGTCGTGACATTCTGTTTCACGTAGTCGACCCGCCTCGACACAAGATCGATGACCTGTTGTTTGGTCCTGGCCACACCTTGTTTCTCTCCGAGTATCACCTTGACTTCATCTTCGGTGACCAGCGACCCACCAAAATCGCGACCTATTCGAAGGAACTCGTCCATTGTAGCATCATCGTTGAGTTCGCTAATTTCGTCCTTCAAGGCATCGTACTCGGCCTCCCAGGTTCTCCAATGATAAAGAGATTCCTGTAGTTTCAAGATGTTGCCTTCGAGCTCGAGGCGTTGACGCTCAAGGTCCTGTAGATTGCTACCGGGAACACCCATCTTGGGCACTCAGTCGCAGGTGGTGGTATAAAAATTTACAGGTACCAACACCAAGCCAAGGGGCATAAAGAAGAAAAAAAAGTAGAAGGGGAGAGAAATGGGAATCGCCGCGGGGGCAAAGAAAAAAGTTCCGCCGCGCGGAACGGTCACCGAAGCTTTTGATTGGTCCGTGCGAGCAGTTGGATTTAGGTACATTGGGAACCAAACACCAAATGTCTCGACATCACTGCCACCCTTCTTTATCTTTCAGCACCATCCAACAATATGCCGCCTTCTCGCGAGTCGATGCAGAACCGTGGGGATGAGGACGGTATGTTTTGGACTATCAGTTCCCAAGAGACTCCTACGCTAATATCCTTTCAGAGGTCTGCCCCGTCTGCAAATCCTCGCGGTACTTGAATCCGGACATGCAATTCCTCATAAATCCAGAATGTTATCACAAGATGTGTGAATCATGCGTGGATCGTATTTTCTCCTCGGGTCCCGCCAACTGCCCTGTAGCCGGGTGCCACAAGACCTTACGAAAGAATCGATTTCGAAAACAGACGTTCGAAGATATACACGTAGAACGGGAGGTTGATATACGGCGCAGAGTCATGCAGATGTATGTTGGTATACACTATTCGGTACATGGGAGAAAAGTGAAATATCTAACGGCTACAGTCTCAACCGTCGCGAAGAGGAATTTGACTCGAAGCGAGCCTGGGATGACTTTCTCGAACAACGCGAGGAGATCATCGCGAATCTTGTCCATGGCACTGACGTAGCCAAAACTGAAGCCGATCTCCAGAAATATGCGCAAGAGAACATGCGCTCTATCCGCGCCAACCAAGCCTTGGAGGCCCAGGAAGCTTCTTCTTTCCAGGCACGACAGACTGAAGAGCAGGAGCTGGCTCGTCTCCGCAGGGAGGCGGTAAGACAGGAGTACGAGAATGAGCGCCGGGAGCTTCTTGCTGGACGAGAGGATGTTCTCAGTCGTCTTGCCGCTGGACGCCCAGGAGACGCTGCCACGATTGCACGTGAAGGCCAGAAAGTCCTTCTCAAGAAGTCGTCTGCCCGACGAAGTGAAGAGGACCGTATTCGACAGAAGCAAGCTGCCCTACGTAACTCGGATGCTAG
This sequence comes from Aspergillus bombycis, assembly GCF_001792695.1. Taxonomy (NCBI): domain Eukaryota; kingdom Fungi; phylum Ascomycota; class Eurotiomycetes; order Eurotiales; family Aspergillaceae; genus Aspergillus; species Aspergillus bombycis. Next base: position 33,970 of record NW_019170164.1, on the reverse strand, counting down.
AAAGGCTGGACAAGCTGGGACTACATCAACCGATAAGGCTGGCGATGCCGGTGATACTGGCCTTATTAAGGGCCTCAAGAGAATCAAAACACCGGAACCCGAGAAGCCTTACGATCCATTTGGTGGAATACTTCCGGACAAACGGGACTATTACACCTTGCGAGACTTCTACCCGTCCAGTTATCTTGACCCTATTAGACAAGATACTCGCATGCAGGCTGGCGGATATGATCTTAGAGAGTACTATTCGCGCACACTGCTCGAGGCATTCGCTGGGCTGGGATGCTTCATCGATGAAGAGGTATCAGAACGGGAAGCGGCGAATATGAATACTGTTGCAACAGAAGGTGCCGCCATGGCTGCGGCTTCGAGCGGCCCCGCGGGCAATGCGTAATTTGCCCAGAATCTTAGTGGAGAGGTCGGTAATTTTGGCATAGATTTATTTTGTTTTGATGTTGAGGCATCTATGGCGCATTGGGTTAGGTGCATAGCGATGGCGTTCTCTATATGTTGGAAAAAGGGCATTTCTCTTCTCTATATTGACTTAGCATACCACCACCCTTAACAATGCTTTATCCTGCTCCTTTCTTGTATCCTTTCATTGACTCTCAGGCCCCCAAACCAAGAAAATTAATAACGCTTTGAAGCAGAATGTTCGCAATACACTTGGCGTGCTACATCACTTCCAACACGTGGACAAGCATCATGCGATATCCATTATACTAGTCATATCTTCCGATTTTCTCAACCCTCTAAAATGATTGCAGCATGTGCAGCGGCTTTAAAGGAGCCATGCCCATTGAAATGTATTTTACAAGATGCCGTAATGGTTGATTATACAGCTGCAATGCAGATGGAACAAATCCTTTGAATTATCCACGCGCTCCTTAGTTGTTATGAAAGACAAACATACTGATGCCAAATGTCGACTAGGACTGGGTGTACAAAAAAGAAAGAGGATCAGCTCAATAACTTAGAGTAATATACAATATTCTAACCGCAACTCGTCATGATATTCACAACTTGCCCCCCGTGATCTGCTCACCCAACTTCTTGACTCTGCCCTGGATAAGATCCCAGCGAGCCGCCTCGCTCTTCCTGGATTCATTGACGATAGACTGGACGGTTGGGGGTAGACCCAAGTTCCAGACGTTCTCGCCCTGCTGGTGGTCATTGCGCCAAGCTTCGTTCTCACCCTCAGGGAACACGCGGTCAATCTCAGCTGCGAGCTGAGCTTCGGTAGTGATAAAGTTCCGAGCATTCATGTACAGTGTTTGCAAAGAGTCCTGCTGCTCAGCTTGTTTCTGGGTATTCGCAGCCTCCAACCGGGCCTTGGAGATAGTGAGACGCTCTTCCCGGTTGGGGTCTGGGAGCACCGGGGTGCGTGTAGGCAGCATCTCCTGGATGACCGAAGGACGGGTCAATCGCTCATCCTCTCTCTCTGACTGCCGGAAAATGCGCTCTCGCCGTTTCTGCTTCTCGACACTCCGCTGCATCATCGACTTATCCGTCCGCTGCTTCCGGCTGTGCAACTCCAGGAGACCTTCTCTAAGGTTTTGTCTCCTCATCTCTGCCATCCGGCGCTTCCAGTTGATGTATTGGGCATGTGGATCGTTCGGGGTGACATTGGTTTCTTTAGAAGGAAGGGGTGTTGCGGCAGCAATATATTCCTCGGACGGCTTGTCCGCTCTGCGAACGGGGAAGATTTCGCGAGGAACAGGCAGGGTACCCTTCACATGTTGCTTTGGAGGAAGGTCTGGTTGAATGGTGCGAGGGACATCGACAAAATTGGGCGATTCTGGTCCGATTCGAAGAGAGGCCGAGGAGGTGAAGCCACGGACTTGCACGGAGGCAGTCCTGCAACTGCGGAAGAGAGACATGGTAAACACTACCGTTTACTCCACCAAGACCAGTAATATCAATCGAATCTAAGAAGGGCGAAAAATATGCAGACTTTTAGACAGATTTAACTCGAAGAAATCAACTCTCGATCCGCAATTCGGGGACCCGGACCGGACGATGAGAGACGCGGTTCTGTTGCGAGGGCCGGAAAAAGATCGAAGCGATTTTCTCGCAAATGGTCCGTGCACTCTTAGCTTGGCTGCCGCCCCGAAAAAATAATTTCTTTCAGACTATGAACTTTTTTTTCTTCTCCTCTTCTTCTTCCTGCGCTCTGCCAACCTAATTTCTCTACCCCTGCCTTGAGATTTATTTCCGTATAAATCCCAGCTCAGGGACTAGAATTCATCATGGGTACAGGAAAGAAAGAGGCCACTCGCCGGGAGCGGCAGGGGAAGGTTGGAGATGGCATGGCTAATGTCAGGGTCAAGGGTGAAAATTTTTACAGGTCAGCTACCCACCATAACCTGATGATTTGTTCGTCGGCTAACTTCCATGAAGAGATGCAAAGAAGGTGAAGCGGCTGAATATGTACAAGGATGGTAAACCTCGGCGTGACGCTGAAGGTAACATCACCGTCGCCGCTTCGTATCAGTCTAAAGAGGCTCCCGTTGCCAGGATAGAACCCAACCGTAAATGGTTTGGAAACACAAGAGTGATCTCCCAGGAGGCGCTGTCATCGTTCCGTGAGGCGGTTGCTGAGCGTGCTTCGGACCCGTACCAAGTTCTCCTCAAAACCAATAAGCTTCCCATGAGCCTGATCAGAGACGGTCAAGGTGTGAATGGGCTGAAACAGCATCAAGCGAAGATGGCCATTGAGACCAACCCATATAGTGATACATTTGGGCCCAAGGCTCAGAGGAAACGTGTTAAGCTGGGTGTTGCATCACTGGAAGACTTGGCTGGCGAGACGGCCAAGATGCATGATGCCTATGTTGAGAAGTCAGATCATCAGACTCATGCCGACGGTTCGCTCGCCGTCTCTGGGGATGTTTCTGCTGTGCAAGACGGTGCGCATACTACGATGGCCACCGCAGTTGAGTCTGTCTTCTCAAAGGGTCAGAGTAAGCGAATCTGGAACGAGCTTTACAAAGTCATCGATTCCTCGGACGTTGTCATCCACGTCATTGATGCCCGTGACCCTGAAGGTACACGTTGTAGGAGTATTGAAAAATACATCCGTGAAGAGGCACCTCACAAGCACTTGATTTTCGTGCTCAATAAGTGTGACCTTGTCCCAACAGGCGTAGCGGTAAGACTCTCACTCTCCCCCTCTTACTTTACTTTATCCCTTTCTATTTATCATTCATTTTCCTACCTTTTTCATCCATCAGGCTATGATGCCTGTGCCATTGCTAAGTCAAGGCTTCTTCCAGCGACTATATGTCGTGCTATTCTCCATGGAAGTCTGTCTGTTACAGCTCTGGTAGATTGACGCTGGCCCGCGCCGACCTTCTTTCTGAAGCTAGGCTGATGGGCTTTCGTTTTGAAAGCTCGTCGTAAGGGCCGAGCTGTGCTCCGTTTTTGAGTTGAGTCCTGCTTCAGCCATCCGGCTGCTTCGTAGCAGGTCTCTTAGTAACGTTACACACATTCTATCGTTGAACTATTCTTGCATTGTTCTAAGTCTCGTGTTTACTGGTGTTCGAATGCTAACGAAAACACCAGGCGGCCTGGGTACGACACTTGTCTAAAGACCATCCGACGCTGGCTTTCCATGCCTCGATCAATAACTCATTTGGCAAAGGCTCTTTGATCCAACTCTTGAGACAGTTTTCCGCCCTTCACTCGGAACGGAAGCAGATCTCTGTAGGATTCATTGGCTATCCAAACACGGGTAAATCCTCTATCATCAACACATTGCGCAAAAAGAAGGTGTGCACTGTGGCCCCCATTCCCGGTGAGACAAAGGTCTGGCAGTATATCACTCTGATGAAGAGGATCTACCTGATCGACTGTCCCGGTGTGGTTCCCCCCAACCAAAATGACACGCCCGAAGATATTCTGCTTCGTGGTGTTTGTCGTGTCGAGAATGTAGAGAATCCTGAACAGTACATCCCTGCTGTTCTCAAACGCGTTCAGCCCAAACACCTTGAACGTACTTACGGCGTGAGGGGCTCTGATGATCCTTTGGAGTTCTTGGCTGTTCTTGCACGTAAGGGCGGAAGGTTACTCCGTGGAGGAGAGCCCGACCTTGATGGCGTTGCCAAGATGGTGATCAATGATTTCCTCAGAGGCAAGATCCCATGGTTTACCCCACCACCTCACACACCCGGTGAGGAGGGCGAAAAAATTAACGGCCGTGAAGGCCGACTCGGTGAAATGGGCCGGAAGCGGAAGATTGATGCAGTTTCAGAAGAAGCAGAGAAGAGCGAAGCCAAGTCTGGTCCTACATCTGATGGAGAGTTTGAGGGCTTCGGTGAAAGTGGCGATGATGATGACAATGACTCCATTGCAAACCTTGAAGTCAGCGACGAGGAGAGTGGCGAGGAAAATGACTGAGCTATTGTTAGCTCCTATTATTTACGAAATTAAGCCGCCGAAACAGAGGCTAGAGGCTTCCGCTGATCCACCCTTCAGCAACCCCCGTCGGAGCATATCCGAACCTACGCCGCTTCTCAAGCAGGGTAAGACCTCACCGACCAGGTCTGACGACCCTGGGCGCAGGTCTTTCGAGTCGAGAACCCTGAAAGTTGGTGTCAACCCATCCTGTCGTCGTTTACACGATATGGCTGGACGTACTACCTGGGCGACATTCTGCCGCAATGGGTGCATTCAAACATAAACTGATTCTTTTGGTCATGTACACCATTACAACTCAATATAGATACCCACATAGCTTTGAAAACAATCAATTATGATATGAAATGGTACGAGACGTGCATACAGTCTGCAGTAGTACTTAAAGTATGGTTACTGTTTATGCGCTAAGTGCTTCACCGCCGTAGCTCACGTGGGGCCACCCCAGACTCGCTTTCATCATAGCTCTTCTGCATGCACCAAAAGAACCTTTTCCTTATCTTTTCTATGAATTCTCCCCAAGAATCATATTTTCTTATTTCCCTCATTCAAGAGATGTGCGTGTCCTTTAAACATGGCGGACGACGGCATGTCCATTGTGCCCTACGGATCTTCTAACCTTGATGTCGTACTGTAAGATGACTTTGGTCCAAACTAGTAAACATGATTCTAACGGTCATTGTGTGGCAGACGCCATAATGACTCAGTCGTGGTTTTTGATCGTGACTCTCAGCAGCTCGTTCTCCGAAATGCTACCGAGAGCAATGCCGACATTGACTTAACTGACTGTCCCTATTGCCATCGTCCGCTACATGACAGCGGCGGGGGACAAGAAGGTCGCCATACAAGTCCAGGAGGGCAGCCCGAGTTTATCAACCCCAATTATTTCCGCATGCTTCATAGAAGTTTACCTAGCTCTGCAACTTCGTCAACTTCATCGTCCCCCAACCGACGCCTCGTCCAGCCAGCTCTTCCAGACGGCCCCACCAGTGAACCAAGTGGCGGAACCTCTGGATCCCAGGGTATATCATCCGGGGCATTCACACCCAATTACTTTAAGAAGTTCTTTGTTGAGGAGGGTATACTAGGCAAAGGTGGAAAAGGCGTTGTCTTGCTCGTGAAACATGTATTAGACGGCGTGTCGCTGGGGCACTACGCTTGCAAGCGTGTGCCCGTCGGGGATGACCACGAGTGGCTTGAGAAAGTCTTGGGAGAAGTTCAATTGCTGCAACATCTCACACATCAAAACCTCGTCTCCTACCGTCATGTATGGCTTGAAGATGCGAAGATCAGCACTTTTGGGCCAAGCGTACCCTGCGCCTTCATCCTGCAGCAATATTGCAATGCAGGCGACCTGCACAACTACATCTGTGGATCGGTACAAACATCTACAACCGCTCAGCAATTGAAAGAGCGCCTTAGGAGGAGGTCCAGAGGTGAGCCAGATCCTCATACCGATGCCAACGAACCTCGCAAACTCCACTTCGAAGAAATATATTCTTTTTTCAAAGATATCACATCCGGTCTACGTTATCTCCATGCCAACGGCTACATTCACCGTGATCTCAAACCTAACAACTGCTTACTGCACAAAACCAGTGATGGTATACGCGTATTGGTCAGCGACTTCGGTGAAGTTCAGGCTCAGAATTCGATCCGGCTGTCTACCGGGGCGACCGGGACTGTGTCGTACTGCGCACCTGAAGTATTGCGTCGTGAATCCCCCGGAGGACCGTTTGGCAACTTCACGTTCAAATCGGACATCTTCTCTTTGGGAATGATTCTCTACTTTCTATGTTTCGCACAGCTTCCTTACAGTAATGCCGACCTTATCCATGAAGAGAGGGAAGATCTTGATCGACTTCGGGAAGAGATCAGCCAGTGGGCGGGTTTTGATGATGCTCGGAGGATGAGACCTGAATTGCCTGAGCAACTGTATACCTTTCTGGAACGGCTATTATCTGTGAACCCTGATCGTCGACCATCTGCAGATGATGTTCTGAATGGTCTTCAGGCTGGGGCCAGTGTGAATGATAACATACGATCCAGAAGGACTGGCTCTTCTAGTTCTGACGGAAATCCCGGCTCTAGGATGCAATTTGCTGAAAACTCAACAACTGCTTCTTTCTCCCGACCACCTACATCTCCAAGAAAACCATTTTCACGAAGTCCGGTGGCTCTCCGACGCAACCCCCCCTACGAGTCCAGTGGGGGTGGACCGATGGCCTTTGTCGACGATCTGGGCCCTCATGATGAAAGGAGAATGTCGCTAGGCCCCGAAAGAGATATGATCGTTCGAGGGAGGTACTCAAACACCCCGTCTCTTCCACCGGTCCGGAATGAGCCCTCTGATGTTCGTGAAAATCGTGAACCTCTTCAACATTTACTCCCTCCACCATCGAGCGGCTCGTCCCTGGCCAGGTTTCTTCCATTATCATCAAGCACACTTCGTGACTTGCAGATTCCGCTACCTACAGTTCAACTGAGCTTTTTTCTTCTCAAGGTTGTTTCAGCGTTCCAGCCCTGCAGTCCTCTCGCGGTAAATCCTTGGATGTTTTACCCTTTGCTACTGCTAGCAGCATTAAACCTACGGACTCAAAGCACCGGCATGCAAACAATGTTTCTGATAATACACCTTGTTGCCGTTAGCCTTAGCATGCAGTTTGGCGTTATGTGCCTTTGGCAGACTCCACGATTGATGATGTTCTCAAAATAAAGACCGCTCTGGCTTTTGTACTACCAGAACTCGACATTCCCGGCTTATGTTATTTTCTCTCCATGCAGCGCAGTTTATCCATGAATGTACGCAATCACGAAGTTTGTTTTCTTTTGAGCGCATGGCATGTATACATAAAATAATGGAACAATATCTACAAACTATTCTACAGTGAAATTCCGCCCCCAGCGTCTGTTACGGAGTTGTGCATAATTGAAACTCGTTTGGTAAAGCATCTAAGACTCCAATAAAACATTAAGCATGGATATTTTTCTGACAACGGAGATGGCTCAAAAATTGTGGCCTACAAGTAGATACAGCTCAAGCCTTAATGAAAACACTTGTGAAATACCCATAAAATGAACAAGAAATCAACCGACTTAATGACTCTCCCAAAACTGCGCATCCATAGCAATCAGTCGATTAAACAACTGATTCCTTCCTCGCATACCAGTAAGATGATAAGATTGATAATGGGGCTCCATCCTTGAAATCACTAATCCATCAATGGAATGCTTGGTATCAGCTGTCAACTCAACAATCAGCTTCCCCTTCCAGCCCAGCCCCTCCGTCTTCTTCAGTTCCTTGATCTCGGTAATAGGAATCTGGAACAATACGGCACTCTTCTTCTGATTCTCCAGTTGCAAATCATCTAGTTTAGCAGATTGAGTAGTCGTGAAATAGAGGACGGGTTGCTCTTGTGATGAGTCGATGACAACTGTACCTCGCTTGCGTTCAAACTTCGCCTCGAATTTGAGAGGCCCCAGAGGGGCTGCCGTAGCCCAGCCTCGTCGGCTTAACAGGCCAATTAAGGTCTTCGTGTTAACCGATTCTGTGACCCTCATTGCGCGGTCAAATGCAATGTGACCTTTCATTGCTGTTGCGATTGTTCGGCCGATGAATCTGAGGATCTTGGACCATTTTTTCTTTCGAGCTTCCGCCTTTGAAAGCTCTGGCTTAGGGCTTTGAGTTTGGGATACGAGAGATGAAGAGGCGCCCTCGTCATTTGCGCCAGACATTATCTTACCAAAAGGTTTGCGACGAATAGGCCATAAGGGTTCATTGTTGTACGAGCTTGGTGGTGGAGGTAACGGTGTGGAGTTGATTTCACCTAGACGAAGGAGGGCCAGTGTGAGTTGGGCGTTTGTTGGTACGCCCTTTAGAAGGGTACTGGAATGTAGTTAGCATATATAGTGTTCCCCTACCATTAAGGAGATTTACTTCTGTAAGTTTAGATACTCTTTCCAATTTGCAACTTTGTCGTTCAGGAGGGCTATAATGCGTTGTAGGACAGGGTCACCAAAGATGGCCAGCCCGAAGAAAAAGCTACCAGACTTGATCATAAAATGGCTCGATGTGACGAGAGATATCAGCCCTATAGATATCAATGCCCCCACCAGTTGCAGACGAGGTGTAATGGCAAGGAATGGTGGTGTGGGGGATAGAATACTATAATGGCCTTGGTCAGGGACATTTCTTAGTTTGCGTACTGCGATAAGTACTAACTTGAAAAATTGCTCATATATATCTGTAATATCACCAAGTATACGCATCGTCTGGTTAGTGGCTTTTGATATCTTCTTCTTCATAGGTTTTTTAGTTTTATCTTCGGCTGGTGCATTCTCGGCTTGCACGTCTGCGGTGATTGCCCCGACCTCGACTGGTTCAGGCTCGGAGGACTCCTCAGCATCGTCGTCAATTACTGATTGGCCGTATTTGCCTCGAGCACTCTCCATGGCGATATTGGCGATATCGTTGACCAAGTTGGAGGCCTCCTGTTCCGCTGCTTCGCCTTTGTATGTTTCTGGGGCACTGGTGATGTTATCCCGCGTGACCTGCTCGCTGCCACCAGTATCTGAGCCTTTCCTTGCAGTGCTACTAGGAGGGAAAAGCAGTGATCGCGTCGACGGGGACAGGATCAACGCAACAAGAACACCGGTTGTCAAAGGAATAAGTAGATCCAAAAACCATGCAACGAAGTATGCCTTTGAACAAATTAGTTTGATACCAGTCCGTATGTTCGGTACAGAAACTCATAACTTACTATACAGAAAGTCGAGGTACGTCTAGGCTCTCTCCATGACCGCAGTCTAGTGGTGTGACTGAAGAAATTAACCAACCCTACAACCACAGAAGTATAGAACCGTTCAGTAGTTGCCCGCAGCTTTTCTGGTGGAAAGTGTTCCTCGTCTGCCCGGTTAAGATCCAACTCATCCTGGGGAGGGCCTTGTATGGCTTTAACATGGTGTATTTGCTACTCGAGGAGTCATTAGAATGATTGTATAACTCCTCTAGATCAGATAAACTCGACATACCTTGTTAAACCTCCGAATGAGCAACCATAGATCCTCATTAGACAGATCGGGCGTGAGTTGTTCATCTACTGTTTTGGAAGCCTGCTTCCACTCGACGTCTGACCGTTTTCTATTGTAGTTGATCTTTTGAACGGTATTGCTTTCCCCTGGCGCTAACAGGGCATGATCATGGGTATCCGTATCTTCGAACCCACCAGGTATTTCTTGTTCGTTGCTCATCGTATATCAAATCCTACTCCAGACGAGTCCAAAAATTGATTCTTGCAAGTAGTATAATCATAGACATTTGCAAGAGGCACCCACGGACGACAACTTGTCGTCCTCGCAGATCACATATCAGTATTCCCTCATCCTTCTAATTGGCCAATATCCAGCACCGCCTTATACCCGTGGCAGTATATCGATAGCTTCTATCATCTTTAGACTCATGTATTTACCGTTGTAAGTACTATCCCATGAAGCTATAGAAACAGAAGAAGCTTCACTCAAGACTGCAGAGCATCTATTCCACTCACCTGGAATCAAACAAAGCCATATCCTGGGGCTAATCTTACACGTGACTGCGCGACAAGCTCCTTCGCTCGGCCGTAGAAATTCTAGAAGCCGCGGCGCTGCGCATGGTCAACGGCGATCCCGAAACATCATCTTTCAGTCGCTATTTGCATTCGCCATCATGGACGATATCGTCATGAACGGTTCGTCGGAGGTGCTTCCTCCACAACCACCTCCGGAACCTATCGAGCGACCTCCTACTCCCCCTCCGCCTCCCCCAGAAGATTCCGCCGCCCCTCCTCCGCCGCCAGATGCCGCCGCGCCTCCACCACCGCCCGAAGACCTTCCTCCTGCACCTCCGCCACTTGAACCAAAGAAGAAGAAGGTGGGGTGGGGCGCGAAGAAGCCAGCAGCTACACCGCTGAGCGTAGAGGAACTGGTTCGCAAAAAGAGGGAAGCTGATGCGGCAGCTGCTAGGGTATGTGTTTTTCTTATCTCTTGTTTTCTAAGACCTTGTGATATGATGTCAATTCGGACTGGTTTGCTCTGAGAGCTGCTTGTAAATGTACATGGCTAATAGGGAATTTTCTATACAGCCGAAATTCTTGTCGAAAGCCGAGAGAGAACGACTCGCCTTGGAAAAACGAGCAAAGGAAGTCGAAGCAGAGCGAAAGCTAAAGGCATCCAACGGTGTCGACAGGAGTGCGACTCAGTCGCCTTCAGTCAGCTCTGAAGTCAATAACGGCGATGGAAGGTCTATACCCACCGGCCCCCGGGCCATGAGAGGCTCAGACGCTCCTACCGCACCAGCTGCTATGCGCAATTCTCACTCCCATAATAAAAACCGCGACCTATCGCCGCCTCCACCGCCAAAGTCAATGCCTTCCGGTCTTACAGGTTCGAAAGGCGACAAGCGACCAGTGGACGACGATGAAGTAGCTGCTCAGGTGGCATTGGTTAAGCAGAGGTACATGGGCGCAGACCAGACGTCGACTTTCTCAGCAAAGAAGAAGCGGAAGAGGACAACAGACCGGAAGTTCAATTTCGAGTGGAACGCAGAAGAAGACACAAGTGGAGACTATAACCCCCTGTATCAACATCGACATGAGGCGAACTTCTTTGGACGTGGTCGACTGGCAGGTTTCGGAGACGATGTCGCCGACAACGTGGCGAAGAAGTACGCAAGAGCCTTGGAGGACCGTGACCACGAAGCGGGAGGTATTCGGGCCCGAGAGATCCTGGAAATGGAGCGCCGGCGGAGAGAAGAGAGCACCCGCAACCAGCTTGACAAACACTGGAGCGAGAAGAAACTGGAACACATGCGCGAGCGCGACTGGCGTATCTTCAAGGAAGATTTCAACATCAGTACCAAGGGTGGGAGTGTACCGAACCCCATGCGGTCGTGGGATGAGTCCGGTCTTCCCAAACGTCTCATGGAGCTTGTCAACAAAGTTGGCTACAAGGAACCTACGCCCATTCAACGTGCTGCTATCCCTATTGCCATGCAGTCTCGCGATCTTATCGGTGTCGCCGTCACCGGTTCCGGTAAGACCGCAGCCTTCCTACTCCCTCTGCTAGTCTACATTGCCGAACTGCCTCGCATCGATGAGTTCGAATGGAGAAAGAACGACGGTCCCTACGCCATCGTCCTCGCCCCGACCCGTGAATTGGCCCAGCAAATCGAGATCGAAGCAAAAAAATTCACAGAACCCCTTGGCTTCAACGTCGTCAGTATAGTCGGAGGTCACTCCTTCGAAGAGCAAGCCTACAGTCTCCGCAACGGCGCAGAAATCATCATCGCCACCCCAGGTCGTCTAGTCGACTGCATCGAACGCCGCATGCTAGTCCTCAGCCAATGCTGCTACGTAATCATGGACGAAGCAGACCGCATGATCGACCTGGGCTTCGAAGAACCCGTCAACAAGATCCTCGATGCCCTCCCAGTCTCCAACGAAAAGCCCGACACCGAGGAAGCCGAAAACTCAATGGCCATGAGCCAACACATCGGCACCAAAGACCGCTACCGCCAAACAATGATGTACACAGCCACAATGCCCACAGCGGTCGAACGCATCGCCCGCAAATACCTCCGTCGCCCGGCCATTGTCACAATCGGTAGCGCTGGCGAAGCCGTCGACACCATCGAGCAGCGCGTCGAGTTCATCGCAGGCGAAGACAAGCGCAAGAAGCGTCTGGGCGATATTCTCTCGTCCGGCGAATTCCGGCCGCCAATCATCGTCTTTGTCAACATCAAGCGGAACTGCGATGCTATTGCCCGCGAAATCAAACAATGGGGTTTCTCCTCTGTTACTTTGCACGGTAGTAAGACCCAGGAACAGCGTGAAGCCGCTCTGGCGTCTGTGCGGAACGGCCAAACGGATGTTCTGGTCGCCACCGATTTGGCTGGTAGAGGTATCGATGTTCCCGACGTCAGTCTGGTTATCAACTTTAACATGGCGACTACTATTGAGAGTTACACCCATCGTATCGGTCGTACCGGTCGTGCGGGTAAGAGTGGTGTGGCTATCACATTCTTGGGTAATGAGGATACGGATGTTATGTACGTTTTCCCTATTCTTACTCTCATCTTGATGGTGGCTCTGGATGGTTATACTAATGGCTTTATAGGTACGATCTCAAGCAGATGCTTATCAAATCACCCATTTCTCGACTACCAGAGGAGCTGCGCAAGCATGAAGCCGCACAATCGAAGCCCACGCGCGGGTTTGCGAAGAAGAATGATGATAGCTCTGCGTTCGGGTCAAAGGGGGGATGGTGATGGTCTAATGCCGGGTGTTAATGTCCATATGATATCAAAATATAAAGGAAGGTTTTTCATTCCTCTCGTATTATATAATCACTGCATAGAGATCGAACAGGGCTTAAATATCACATTAAATTCCCCTATTATGTATACTCAACTTTACATGTACTCGTTAGAGAGCTGAATGGTATTTTCTAGTATACATCGGAATTTGGTCCGGATCTTAAATGATTAACCCGGCTAGGCCTGACGCAAGGGTTTGTGACAGGGCCATTGGTCCCTAATGTGACCATCATGCTATACTCATAATTGTATATTTGGGATAGTATGCTATACCTCACAGCTTGCCATCGCGGAGATAGCCATTCGACTTGAGCCAAGATTCCACGTCAGCGCGGTCACGGTTGATCCAGTTGATCTTAGCCCGAATGGCATCAAGACTCTGCTCAACGGCACGATCAAAGCCCTAAAGAGGTATTAGTCACTGATAACAGGCTTCTTGTACAAATCGAACTTACCTTAGTATCCTTGTCCTTGAAGAAGTCCTCCACCTCCTTCAACTGCGCCTCAGTGCAGAAGCTGGAAGTAGTGAGCTGAACAACAGTACCCAGCATACCAAGTCCTGGAGGCAAGCGCTTGTAGAGTGCATCCCAGTTGTTCTTCATCCAGGCCCAGCGAGCCTCAATACCCGCTGTGTGGTTGCGCAGACCGCCAAGAGGCATGTAGATATCCTGGTTCTTAACTTCATCACTGAGGGCAAGACCCAGAGTACGTTGGATGAGGGCCGGATCTTCAGCAGAGCCGAGGCAGCGAAGAGCAGTGGTCTTCTCATCAGAAGTAGGAGCATTGCGGAACCGGTCGTACACGACATCGTACTCCTTCTCGCCACCGTTCTTCAGAACGATGCTGAAGACGCTGCCGCGGATGTTCGGATGGATGGCGCTAGTTTCGCCCGCAGCAAAGCGTTGGAACATGTCCTGGGCGGCCTTGACAACAACTGGATCCTCAGCAGAGCCGGCACTGCTGAACAAGAGCGCCTTGAACTGTTGCAAGATGTGACCATCCTTCTCCGAGAATTCCCAGCCGATCTCGTGAGTCTTGGAGCTGACCAAAGCGCGCTGGAACGTCTTCAGTGCGTCCTTAGCTTGGCTATCCTCGAAGAACCATGCAGCCCGGAGGGTGCCAATGCGGGCCACGATCTCATTCCACACAATAAACTCAGATTCGTTGTCAAAGCCCTTAAGAAGCGAGAGCAAACCAGAAGTGCTTTGATAACCAGACGAAGCGAGGGCACCAGCATCTGCAATCATACCGGCGCGGTCTTCGACGGTCAGCAGGCCCTGCTTGGCCGCCTCACCAAGCTTAGTGAGCCGTTCAGGAGTATAGGAGGTACGATAGATAGCAGAATGGTCAGCGTTCAGCTTGTAGAAATCAAGGTCCGGTACCTTAAACTGGCCCTCACGCCCAGTCAACATGGTATTCTCATCAAGACCTTGCTTGGTACGCAAGCCCAACATGACAGGGTAAAGAGTAGTGTCCTCTTCTGGGCGGACATCACCAGTACGCAAGAAGCGGTTCTGAGTCAATTTGATCGACGAGCTGGCAGCATCCTCGGCCACAGTGACCACAGGGAATCCGACATTCTTGGTCCAGATGTCCATGACCTGCTCGACAGGCTTTCCACTTGCGTCAGCGAGAGCGGCCCACAGATCACCAGTCTGGGTGTTTCCATAAGCGTGCTTCTTGATGTAGTTACGGACACCCTGGATGAAAACGTCCTCTCCCAGGTACTTAGAGATCATACGCAGGACAGAGGAGCCCTTCATGTAAGAAATGGCATCGAAGATCTGGTTGATCTCATCGGCACGCTTGACAGGCACCTCAATAGGGTGGCTACTACGCAGTGAGTCGAGGGACAGTGCGCCCTGCAAGCTGTCAATGACGTATGTCTGCCAGACCTTCCACTCTGGGAAGAAGCTGTTGCAAGAGTACCACGACATCCAGGTTGCAAAGCCTTCGTTGAGCCAAAGACCATCCCAGAAATCCATGGTGACAAGGTTTCCGAACCATTGGTGAGCCAGTTCGTGCTGAACAACCTCGGCGATACGCTCCTTGCGCGAAGCACCGCTGTTCTTCTCGTCCAAGAGCACATCGACGATACGATAAGTGATCAGACCCCAGTTCTCCATGGCACCTGCACTGAAGTCCGGCACGGCGACCATGTCCATCTTAGGGAGTGGGAAAGTGCTATCAAAAGCCTTCTCATAGAACGCCAGTGTCTTAGCAGCCAAATCCAGCGAGAAGCGACCATGCTCAATATCCTGATCCGGAGTAGCATACACACGGATGGGGACACGGAAGTCCTTCGTCTCGATGTAGTTCAGATGGCCGACAATGAAAGCCACCAGGTAAGTGGACATGAGCGGGGAAGTGTTGAACTTAACGAGTTTCTTGCCGCCCTCGACATCAGTCTCGGATGCCACGTCCATGTTGCTCAGGCAAGTCATGCTCTTGTCAGCGATCAAGGTCACAGTGAACTTGGCCTTGAGGGCAGGCTCGTCGAAGCAGGGGAACGCTCTGCGGGCATCCGTGGGCTCCATCTGAGTCGAAGCAATATACTTGGTCTCGCCATTTGCCGTCTTGTAGGATGACCGGTAGAAACCGGCCATATTGTCATTGAGGATGCCGGTGAAGGTAAGCTTCAGCTGGGCGGAGGATCCGGCGGGGATCGTCTCGGCGAACTTGACGGTAGCTACCTGGGTATCCTTGTTGACGGAGATCTCCGGGCTAGAGGTGACGACTGAGCCCTGAGCGGAGACAATGGCATTGTGGATTTCGATCTCGTTGGAGTTAAGGGAAATGGAAGTGGTGTCTTCGGTGACCTGGAGGCTACGCTAACCATGAGTTTCGATGATGGACAGATGGGTATCAAATGGATACCTACTCGATCACAACAGTACCCTCATATTTGAAGGCCTCGAAGTTCGGCTCCAAAGTCAGGTCATAATGGACCGGCTTGACATTGGTGGGCAGGACCTCACGTCCATGGGTGATGTTCGTCGAGCCCGAAGGCACGTCAGCACGACGACACATCCTGCGATAGGAGCAGTAACGCTTGGAGAGTTGAGAAAGGGGAGAACGGCGGGAGGATAGGCGGGTTGCGGAGGGGGATGAAGCGGAGGAGGGAGAAGAAGTAGCAGTCGTAGAGGAAGAGGGGACAGATAAGGAACGAGAGAAGAGGAGGGGACTTCTGGAGGGGAAGGAAAGCGGTGGCTTCTTCGCTGAGTTTAGTACCAGCGGCGGTAACCGCGTAGAAGAGAAGCGACGCATGGACCCCGCTGAATGGAAGGGCAAGGATAACAGAAAGGTGGAAAGGCGGAAGAGGGGCAGTTCCCAATGGGCTAATCAGACGGAACAAGCGCCAGAACAATACCACCTAAAACAACCCAGGCTATGGAGCAGACAATGAATGCGAAGTGTTGATTTGATTGATTCCACATCATCAGGAAAATCACGGCGGTTGACCCCTTGCGGCAGGCGGTGAGACTCGCCTCCCGTTCCTCCTCGGCCAATCGGTTGCCCGTCCCCGGCCAGCTGGTTGCCCAATCTAGCGGCGGGAATATAGTTGTTCCGTGGAATTTTCTGCTTATATTCTTTCGTCCGCTGGCTCGTCTACTTGACCATCATACATATACATTCTTTCAGCAAGTAGTACTCACATACAGCTGATGCCATGTTTTCCTCCCCACAGGCAGACCGTTGTCGAGCTGTCCTCTCGAGGGCAGTACTTGCAAGACCGTACACCAGCCAGTTTGAGGGGCCCATGACTGCAATCTCTTTGCATCTTTTGTGCATGGGCATTCCATAGATGACTGGGACACATCACTTTATTCATAATTTTTTTTTTTCAAAAAAAAAAAAATAGTCTATTAATCAAAATAATCAAAACTTTTCATATCTATAAAATATATAAAGATAGGTCTATACTACAATTAAGAATCGAAGTGGTATCCGTAACATGTTGAACCGGGGTATAACTTTGTTGACCAAACCAAATGTGCAAAATCAAAAAAAAAAAATTCCCCAGAAATTCCCAACTCCAAACAAATGCTTCGCTGTAAACATTATGATTACGCTTGATAATAATGATGTTGAATCTTGAACTCATGAATCATGTCCAGGTCGCCCTAGACAATCTTAGAAATGCTGTTGCTGCTCCTGTTGCCACTGCTGCTGGCGCTGTTCTGCTTCCGCCAACGGCAGACGCGAGATGACACTCCGAGACCAGCCGTCAGCATCCACCACAGTTTCCTTGACCATCACGTAGTTGCCCCAGCGTGGGAGCAACACGGCCCACACAAGGTAATAAATGCCACCGGCGGCGAAGATACCAAGGGCCACCACGCAGTGCAGGTAGTATGGCAGTTCCTCGTAGACGCTCTGTCCGGCACTGGGGGGCACGTACGGCGCCACCACCAGATACATGTTGGACAGGCAGAAGAAGATGGTCACAGGAAGTGTCGCGCGGATACCGGGGTTCCAGTCGGGGAACTTCGTCTTGTGGGTGAAGTAGACATAAATGAGGCCACCAGATACAAAGACGTTGATAATGGCGAGCGGGTACGAAATAAGGTTGACCAAGAAGTTATAAGCGTCTCCTGGAGGGGGAGCTAACAGGATGATGATCGACACGATGTAGTGCTCAAACAGACCAGCGGCCGGCGCGTTGAATGGCTTGTTGCTAGCGAAAAACTTCGAGAGAGGCAGGACACCTTCACGTCCCAGCTCTTGGACGATTCGACCTTGCGAGAAAATCACCGACAAGACATTGCCAAATGCCGATAAGGCGACGAAGACCGACATGACTTTCTCGGCCCGCGGGCCAAACATGTTACCGAAAAAGACGGCGGCGACAGTCTGGCCGGAATTAAGAAATTGTTCTCGGGGCACGGCGGCGAAATAGGCGATGTTGCAGAGCATGTAAAGAATTCCAACCGACCCAATGGCGATAGGCGCAGCGATCTTCAAGGTACGTGTGGGGTTCTTGGTCTCACTCAAAGCCTGTGACTAGTTAGAAAATGGAGTTGCGCGATACTCATCGACATTACTTACATAGTTGGCATTCGAGTAGCCGATGAATGACCAAATGACGTTATAGAGCGACATGACGATTCCATAACCGCTATCCGTGGTGCCCTCAAACGCGTTCCGGAAGTTGTGAACAGGCGTATCGATCTTCACATGACCTCCGAGGGCAACAAAGCCACAAATGACAACGAACACGATGATAACAAGCTTGACCACACCCAGGAAGTTTTGGAGATGAAGACCCCACTTCAAGGCGAATGCGTGTATGAGGAAGGCAGCAGAGATACAGGCCAACCCAATGCCACGTTGGTTCCAACGGTCAACCTCAACATCAGCGGCATTGAGGATGTACTCGCCGAACACCACACTGTTGCTGGCAGCCCAGCCAAGTAGCATGACATAAGAAGCATACATGCATGTTATAAGGAATTTCGGCTTCTTGAAGACATATTCAAGATAGTTCTTTTCGCCACCGTTCCTGGGTATAGTTAGTCCGACTGATCTCATTGAGAGATACATATATAGGGTGGCGGTAAACGTACTTTGGAATAGCAGTACCCCATTCCAGGTACACAGCGGTACCGGCCATGGCAATGATGGTGCCAATCACCCACATGAAGAGGGCAAGTCCAACACTACCGGACAACGACAAGATGGTACTTGGCGTAGCAAAGATACCAGTTCCAATGACTCTGTTGAAGATCAGGAACGAGGCGCTAACCACGCCAATTTGACGGCGGTCTTCTGGTGTTGCATCGAAGACATTACCCTCATCTGCACGGCATAGTTAGATCACGACTTCAAATACATCAAGATATTCAGAATGCATACATAGCTGAGAGACACCATCGGTCCTCCGGGGCCCTTCTTCCAGGGCCTTTGTGTCCGGCATGACTCCTTTCGCGGATTTCGAAGCTGTATCGCCCATGGTAAAGCGGAAAATTTAGTCTAAAGCTCAAGAATGTTCTCCACCGAAGCTCTAGAAGCTATGGAGAAGAAAGCAGGCGAACGAAAGAATTATATTGAGCAGGTCCAGCGGTTAACGACGGACATACACCACGAGACGTGATGATGTGCTGGACCTAAATCTGATGCAATCAGGCCGGTGCGTCGAGGCTGGTGTTGGCAACCGCCTAAAGAGGAAAAAAGCCTTATATTGTCAAGACCATGCAACCTCGTGAGAAAGAGCGAAAAAGGTGCAATGCTGACAGGGATTGAATTAAGGTATCTTATGACCAGGAGATTAAGCTCTCTCCGTCAAATATGCATAGAAGAATGATTAAAAGAAAGAAATGGAGCTAAACGAAAGATATCATTAACAGATGGCAAAGAGAAAAAAAAAAATTTAAAAAATTTAAACGTGAGTGCCACATGGTTGAACCCATAACGCAATTAATTTTATGAAGGCGAAAAAGGGTAAAAAAGTTTGGGTTCTGAAGCGGAACCACCGACTGAAGATCCACAAGATCCAGAGCTCCCGACCCTCTCACGCTTTTCATGACAAACAAAAATCGATGGCGTGATAGACTCGGCACCCGTGAGGGTTTTTGCTTGCGGAAGATCCGCTATTCTTGATGCAATTAGGCCTAGATCGTCATTACAGTATTGCCTAGCTCTGCTGGGTGAGTCAAGTGTGTATACAGGATCCGCAGCTAGTCGAAACTGCACTAAAAAAGCCTCAGAAAGAAAAAGAAAAACAGGAAATCGTGTCCAAAAGAATTCTCGTTCAATTAGTATGTACAATACAAAGTGGTCTGGTAATGGTCTCTGTTCAAATCAAGAAAAAATTCGATCCTGCGCCCGCCCAGACTCCCAAGCCGTAGCTTCATCATTCATATCCAAGTTGTGGCAATTTGTATACTTCTCCGACCTCGAACGCCAAATCAAGGCAGTACAAAGATAGACTGCTTTCTCGTGACAATGAAAATCGAAGCTTCAAGAGACGTAAAAATACGGAAAGAAAGAGAGGGAAAAAAAAAAAGGGAAAAGGAACAAATGCGCTGACAGATCTTCAACAGAAAGCGCCGTATATGAACTCGCACACGAATCGTGATTAGATAGGAAATGGAGGTAAAATGCAGGAGAAAATCGAAAATACTGAAGAGAAAGGACTATATCTTGACTAGCATGTACCTGCATGCATGAGATTGAACGTTCCACGTTCTATCTGGGCGTTGTCCCGACGGCCTGAGCAACAGGCGCCAGACTGGACGGAGCCACTTTGCCAGGAAAGCTAGAGGGTGGGCTCTGCCGTTTTGCCAACAGGGCGAGTTTCTTGCGCAGGGATGCCAAGCGACCCCTGATGCTGGATACCACTGAATGACCCGTCAGAAGAGAAATTTACAATTGTGTGCGTGGGACAACTCACATTTCATCACCACCTGTCTGTCTTCCACCCGTACGCCATCCAGCATGGCTTTGTCGCCATCTCGCCGGGCATCGCCTTTGTCGGTGCCAATTCCTAGGCCAGACCGGGATACCTCTTCTTCCTCTAGTACAGCTTCCAACATCCGAATGGCGGTGACATAAGCTATCTCGCACCCAGACAGGTCTTCACCTGTAAGTTCATTGATGGCGGCTGCCCGACTCATCTCTAGCGCCCGATCATACATTAGCTTCTCCGCCGTTACACCCGAACTCACGACAACGTCCGTGGATGCACCGGAGCCGACGGAGGAGCCGACGGAGTGATTACTAGGATGACTGGGGTGATCTGGTGGCAAGCGTTTCTGGCCCTCGATTAACTTGAGACGAACAAATTCTGCCTTTTCCAACACCTCATTGAATCGGTTTCGCACCCATTGTACGACATTGTTGATCCGGTTGCTGACAAGCGTGCTAGTGGCGTCCGTCCTCCCCATCGCCGATTCGCCAAACGCTTCTCCACGGTTCTTCCGGGTCCACCAAGCACCAGCGATATCCATAGATTTTGCCAACAAGGAAAGTGCTTTGACGTAGAGAACGAGGGCTTCCTCGGACAGAGTTACAACAGCATCAACCGTGAGCCCACCATCCGTCATATCGGTAGGATCCCGCTCCCCGCCGGGCACATTAGCCCTTCCCGAAGGGTCTGTTTGAACGGATGGCGCCAGTGGGATGAGTTGCTTGTACTTGACCTCGGCGAAGCCATACACCACGTCACTTCGCGTGGCACACTCTTCGATCACTTGGACGGTCTTCGCGTCCTCATCCAGGGTCACGTTAGTCCTTGCTCCATCCCCGACAACCATCAAACTACCTTGAGCCGCCGGGTAGGCTGGGAAGGGGTTGTAGCCCAGTGGGGGAGAGCGCCCTCCTTTCGTAATAGTCATAGGTGGCGAGAATCCCATCCCAAACAAGCGTCCGCTGGCCATGTGAAGCGCTTTTGAGATGGCAGACGTAGGACTCTGGCCGTATCGACGCTCGTAAGACCCTTGGCGAGCGTGTGTCGAATCAGCCCGAGCTCGTCCAGAAGCAACCTGCATTGCTTTACCTGTAGTGGCCAAGGGTGATGTAGCTGTCGCTGTGGACGAGCCTTGAGTGCCTGGACGACGGGACAGAGCATAGACGTTTCTGGGGAAGCCACCCTGGATCCGAGGACTATGTGCCAACTCATCTGCAAAAGCATTCACCTCCACAGCACGTTTCTCCACGAGCACATAGTCTCTCTCAAACGCAATTTCTTGTGCAGCGCGCTCGCTTTCCTCTTTTGTTTTCTCTGCTTGCTTCTCGGTTTGTGGGATTCCTGCGTAGGTATTTCGGCTCCTCTGACGCTCCATTACAAGGGCCGTAGCATTTCGATCCACAAGCTCTTGACGACCGGGAGCCGTGGCAAGAGACACCGCACTCGGTCTCTGAGGTGCCGTGGCTGCCGGTTCTTTGGATGTAGTCGGTCTGTCCACACTTCCCACCCTACGCATAGGAGACGAGGAAGCCGGTGGAGTGTCCGATCTCTGCGTGGTAGGTCGATGAGCAGCTGGGGACGATACTAGATCGTCCTTTTTTCTAGGATACGAGGCGTCCTTCTCGCGTTTCATCCCGGTGGGGGTCCTTGATCCCGTTCGAGACTGGGGACGAGATGTCGACCCGGTAGTGTCCACAGCGACAGAGGAACGGCGAGATGCTGATGGGGCATCATCAGCTATTAACCCCGGGATAGGTCCTGTGATAGTATCGCAATCGAAGAAATCGGAGAAAGTCATACGTTCGACGGGGTTTCGCTTCAGTAACATTCGAATAAGTGACTTTATTTGATCCGAGGCAGGGTTCTCCTCGGGGAACTTGATCCTGTCCTCTCCTTTCTCAATCTTCCGAAGCAGCTCGACATGGTTTGTTGCCCTAAAAGGAGGTTTGCCCACCACCATTTCATAGAGCACCGTACCCACAGACCAAAGATCTGCTTTAGCGTCGTACTTCTCGTACCGGAGGATTTCGGGGGCCATATACAGAGGGGAGCCACACAATGTTTCAGCAAGCGATGTCGACGGAAGAGATCGAGCAAACCCGAAATCCGCAATTTTGAGCATTGGTAGAGATTCCAGTCCCGTTGCAGGGATAAAGGATTCTTCACACCCTTTGAACGGCACGACCTGAGCCACGCCACTCCGGTATGACGACGGAGACGGACACAGTAGAAGATTTTGTGGTTTGATGTCACGGTGAATCAAGTTTCGGTCTCGGAGAAATTTCAGGGCGCTTGCCAGCTGCTTGAGAAAATGGCGGACGACCACTTCATTCAGTGCGCCGCCACGAGGGTTCGGATACTTTGCAATCATGTCCTGCGTATATCGGTGGTCCCCGAGTGTATCTCGGCGCTTGATGAACAGTGACAAATCTCCCAAGGCACAGTATTCCATCACCAGGTGGATGTGTGAAGTCGTCTCATGGCAGTCAATGAGGGCAACGATATGTGGATGATATAGCCCTTTCAGGATATGAATCTCCGAGGAAAGGTTCTCTTTTAGCTTCTTGTTCAATTTGGAGAGGTTGACGGATTTGATGGCGACGTAAGTACGTGATTTCTAGAAACCCAAAGTAATTAGCATTGGCCCCCGTATAGCTCCACCTGAACAGACCTAATGAACCTTAACCAATCTAGACTTACCGTATGGACGCCCTGATAGACTGTAGCAAAACTCCCTCGGCCAATCTCACCCAGTCTGGTATAACGACCAATAGGCATCTCGGCATGGGAGGTCTCCTTGGACCTCCTGTGGTGTGAAGATGCCATACTGCAAACAGGGCGGCGACAACGCCCTAAGAGGAGCGTTCACAAAGAATCAGCCACGCCCTGACGGCCACACAACTACCTCAGCAACGGCAGCAACAACGATTGATGATGGAAGTGGCCCATCAGGGGAAGGAGGCGATGTCCAGAGGGCCGGTCGATAGGGAGCTATCAAGAATAGATAAGGCTGGGGGGGGTGGAACGTAGAAGGAAAGCAGAGGCCGAGAGTCGTGGAACGAGAGAGGAGACGATGAGCGAGCTATCAGACGTCAAGGACCGAAACGACAGAAAGTGGACCGAGTCGCTGAGAAGGAGAAGTGTCGAGGTGAGCAGCAACGACAAGGATGGAAACAGTATACAGGCGTACGAGAGCGGTGAGGCGGAAACGGGTGCTCTACGCTGATAGGAAGGCGATAGCTGCAGGAGGTAGCCAAGGATGTTGATCAAGGTCGATAGTGGTCGGGATTATCCCCGATAACGCTCTATAGAAGGTGGTACATGCGTTGATATGAGAAAAAGCAAATGGGAGTAGATCAGAGAAAAAGGAGACTGTCAAATAGAGGCAAATCGACAGAAGAAAGGAGAGAAGTACCGGCTCTGGCGTATCAGCGGAGGATGATGTGATGAGACCAGGGCGGGTGACAAGTAGTAGACCCAAGGAACCTTTGACGATCTCGTCGTTGGGGAAAAGTACCAGTGCTAAACTAGTATGCGATAACGATCTATTGGGGACCAGTGGGAAGCAAGGCGGTCAGAAGGGCGGCGATGGACTGGGAGATGATCGGGAACCAATCCAGATGAATACCCAAAACAGGAACAGGTTAGCTACTGGAATGACCGGGGATAACTGAGATGACTGAGAGGAGAATGGTCAGATTCCTGAAGGCGACTGTAAAATGATGGAAGATCCAGAAAGAATGGCGACGATAGAGAACCAGGGTGTCTCCGAAATGGGAACCTAATCTAGCAGTGGCCTGAGGCCGGAAGGGCATCACGTTATCGCTTCGATGGCAGCCAAATACGCAAGCACGACCAACGATGGAACCACGCTATTCTATGACATCTATGTACTTACTACTACTACTAGTAGTACTATAGTCTCTCACCATGACACCTGCACTCCTGTTTCTCATCTCTCTTCATCACCGGAGTGAATGACTCATCTGATGATAGCCTCCTGTTCACAAGCGCCCGGTTTGCCACTGAATGACTGAAGATTGATCTGCCGAATCATCGATAAGACCAAAGTGGAGACGCGTTAGATATGTTGGCGTCCACTAAAGACCTCCAGGCTGGCGATCAGCAACCTCGTTGACGAATCGTAGAAAGTTGCCTAAGGGGATTCAACCAGTCATATTATTATCTTCGATTTTGGGTCACGGGTATCTCATGGGTGTCATGTGAATCTTTTCCAACACAAAGGCAAGGCTATCTACGCCGCCCAGTATTCCTTCCAAATCTTGCAACAAACATGGTAGAGAGGGAAAAGGAAAGCAAAAATGAAAAAAAAAAAAGGACAAGAATGAAATACAATACAAATCCCTTACCATTTTCCTGATCTAAAGAGTCAAAATCATGTCAAATAAGCTTCCCAGGGACTGTTTCATCCAAAAAGCATGTCCCAGTAATCTATCTATCTTCAGAGACCAAGGCCCCTGACGAGCAGCCACAGCACAATCGGTACAACCACATTGTCGTTGCACCCCGTCAAAATCGCTTCGGTCGCACTGGTGCCTGCAGCCGCTATGATGGCTTTGCACACCGTCCAAAGCCAGAATAAATGATTCTGCTCATCGTTCACATGCACAGCCCACTGGCCAGCGGCAAGCCACAATCGGGAAAACACCAGACCCCCAGTCACGGCCGCCGCAAAAGCCACACTGCCCTCCAAAGACTTGCCTCCACCCCAGAACCACTTACGCCGACCAAACCGACGACCCACCAGTGATGCCGCTGCATCTCCAAGGCCGACGCATACTACTCCACTGACCATACTGACATCCCGGAACTGAACATCCCATGCGCCCCACGGGTGGTCTTCCGATCGGGGGATGTCAGCCAAAGAAAGCCACAGGGGAATAGAGCATCCGATAAGAAGGAAGATGTGAGAGATAATGACAGGTCCCCGATGGTCACGGCCGTCAACATAGGGTGCCAGGAAATAAGTCAACGGACGAGAGATGGGCGGCATTTGGGAAGCTCGGAAAAGATCCAGAAGGAGAAATATAGACAGTACTAGAGCGAGAGCGAGAGCACAGAATGCAGGATCGATGTAGATGGTGGGAAGAAACATCAATACCATCATGCCGTGGAAGACTTTGCGTCTTGTATCCACTTCTACAATGGAGCTCAACTTAAAAACAACACCCAGGCCCATCATAATCACCACAATACAATGAGCAGCAATTAAAAGACGTGCGTTGGCTTCCCCAAAAGAAGTCTGCCGGAGACACTCCATCCAGCCAAGAGAGCACATTTCACGATCCAAGCGAGGAGGAAGAGGGATCCAGTACTCCAGGTTCCACATGAACACCCAGAACCTGAACCAGGACACATTTCCAAGTAGGTAGCTCAAAGCCCACCCAAACGGCTCCTCTCCAGCCAGCGCACGTTCGCTCACGTACTTCCGCACTGGGCCCATGATGATAACTGCCACAGCCGCATATACGTATAGGGCGTAAAGCCATTTCCGCACTTGTGCTTGTGGTACAGTCAGTGACAAAAAGGATGCCAGACCCGGGGCCATCGATCGCTTCCGTCGGCCACTGGGAGTGGTCCTGATACGCTCTGAATGTGCAGCCTCATCCACGCTGGAGATAGTATGTCGTCGTCGATTCACTGCATGCCGATGACCATTCTCTTGGGGAGCTCTGTCGGTCGTTCCTCTAGCTGGAGTCTTCTCTCGGAACTCATGCGTTGTTCTGGGTGATATTGGCGCTATGTGAGCCTCGTATTCACTGTCTGACATAGCATCTTCGGAGGAGCCCGCTCGGCTCAGTTTTTGGCAGACTTTATGGTCGATAACATACAAGAGATTTTTTCGTGATTGTGAACCACTGGGCGACCGTCTAAACTTCCAGCTGGGGATCCTAGCTAGAGCGACCTCCCAGCGGAGAACATGCCGGCAAGAGATAAAAATGCACAAGCCGCCCAGCCACAATAGCGCTTTAAGGATCTCCGCCTGGGGGGAGCTCGCAAACAAAAACAGATTCACAAGAGCACTCGTCAAAAGCTGTAGCTCTGCCGGAAGGATACTGGTAGTTAATAAGAAATCTAAAGTGGGTATCAATGCTTGATGCAACGGAAAAACAAGGGTCAAAACTTCAGAATTGAGGCCGCGAAGCGTGAGAGGCTTGGGTATCTTGTGATCTGCAGAAAAATGCTCCGAGACAATAATGGGTATCAACGTGACCAACCAATGGACGACACTGTGACCATGTATCCACTCGCGCAGTGGAATGACCGGGGCGGGTAAAGACGAGAGACTGAGAATGATGTTCGGCAATACCAGCGCAGGGCTACGGTGCGCCAAGGACAAAGAGGTGTAAATGGGTATCAAAATCGGGTAAAGAAGGGGAGCGGGGTCGAAACTGCTTGGAATGGTAAAAGAGTTTAATCCAGAAAGCCGTAGGCGTCCATTTCTCCTGAGCGGATACACCGCGTACAGCCCAGAGACAAGAACGCCATGAGCAAGTAGTTCTACCAAGCGATACAGGTAAGTGATGAATTTTGTAAGAATTCCGAACAACAGTCATACGTACCTTTCCTCCAAGCCCATGCAAGTGACCTCGTATTCTCCTGGGACAGCACAACCGCGCCCACGGACAATAGCAGACCGGTCTCTAATAGCCGTCGCAAGACCTCAAGGCGCTTTTTTCCGACCTTCCCTCGTAATCCCACCCGTCCAGTTCCCGTGTCTTCACTGGAGCTCTGTCGTGAGCTCCGGGACGTTGACCGTCCCAGTGAGGACCACGGTTGCAATAACGGCAACCACGAGTCACGGTCTGCGGCATCATTGAAGCTCGAACGCAAGCCTTTCCGTTGGCGCAGAGGAGGCGCCGGGAGTCCTTTTAAAATTCCTGTACTCTCATCATCTGCCTCGGTGCCGCTATCACTGGACGTTTTAGGCCATGAGTTGGGAGTTAGTCGATCGCCGCCCTCGGTAGGTAGCAAATGTGGTTCGGAGCGCT
Organism: Aspergillus bombycis; assembly: GCF_001792695.1. NCBI lineage: Eukaryota > Fungi > Ascomycota > Eurotiomycetes > Eurotiales > Aspergillaceae > Aspergillus > Aspergillus bombycis. The sequence continues at coordinate 6,783 of NW_019170164.1, read as the reverse complement.
TGGAGCCCTTGCGATGGTAGGGGTGCGGCGACCGGGAAGTATCTCGGAGACTGTCCGGGACAAATGAATCGGGTTGGAATAGATTATTGGGGAGAGGTAATCTCTCCTCCTCATGGTTCTGCGAAGCGGCCATGACCCCATGGACTCTTGATCGGAGAGTTTTAGAGCGAGTACGTCATATCTAAGGGGACAGTTGCGGAGACACGGGGCACTAAACCGACAATACCACGTTAGTAGATTTTCTATGAGCCAGTGCAAACGGGCAATCCAGGACATACAAAGTGAGTATAAAGGCGTATTGCTGGTGGAGGCGTTGTGAAGGATCGGTTGTTATCTAATGAGGCAACGAAAACGGAGGCGGTTTTTTGCGTATCACATGCTTTTAGGCTCACGGGATAATGCATGTCAACGGCCTTCACCCAGATTATGCATAGATCTAGGCCTCTATGATTAACATTCCACTCACAAATTTCCTGATCCTAATTTCATGAAATCTAGTATTGCTTCAACCAAACATGTTCCAGTCAATTCTGACTCAGCATACCATAGCTGATCGCCAGACACTTATCTCCTGATGTCTAAGCACCAACTTATCGAGCAGATGTGACCAATCAATTAGGGTTGATGCTAAATCTACACACAGGCCTTCTGGGCGAACGTGGCATCAGCCTTGTTCTTATGTCACGCAATATGCAGCGGTAGTAATTCTCTCTACTCGGACCACGCGTCCGTGGGGTTATGCGTCTGTAGGATGATCCCAGCCGCCAATTGCCGCCCTTTCTGGCCCCATACTGACGTGCAAGGCACGATCTGACCCGGCCAACTATTCCCGGACAGCGGCTGTGCTGTGTAGAGAACTGCATGGGAAACACCCGCTGTGGAGTATCTTTCGAGAATGCGCTGCAGGCACGACTCCAGTTCAGGGCCTGATTCTTTGCCAATCTCGACTCCTGTGTATCGCAGATTCTCGTCCGTGATGGTGTCGATCTTGCGACCAACATCCAATTCTTCCGCAGCCATCCTCAAACCACCACACCGATAACCCAAACCCTGCCATTCGATATCGCTACCCCGGGGTAGTTCAGCAACCTGGGCAGCAAAGAAGGGAGGAACCAGCACGTCCGACTGCACCACGGATATGTTTGGCAAAGCAGCTGCCTCTGACTTTGTTGGTTGGTCATAAGCTCGTCCTCCATACTTGATGTCCCAAGCATCCAACGCTGGTTCTTCGTCATCCTCGTCTGAATCGGTTTGCTGGGCATGCAACGTCTCCCAGAGACTCCATGCGATGTGGGCTTTGGTATCCATGTGGTCTGTTCCCGTTAGATACGCAACTGCCCCCAACCACCAGTCAACCTGCATCGCCGCCGCAACCCTCCACATATGCTGCAAAGACAACACCGCTCGCAAGGAGTAGCTCTCAAGCCATGACTCCGGGCCAGCGACTATATCCATCGACGCCGGTTCCAGAGGTATCTGACCGGCAATATACACCAGCCGCTCTGATGCCTGCACCGGGGTAGACATAGCCTGTGAATACGGTCCAATATTAGCCGGGGCCCAGTACGAACGGGACTGAACATGAAGGCCCTGCCGCAGATCCCTGGGGCCCAAATCGATGACCAACGAGACCATAATCTTTACCCCCTCGGGGAGACTATCCCCACAAGCCACCGTAGCTCTGGCGGGAGGGTTCGGCTTTTTGAAAAGCGAAACGTAGATATCGTTCATCAACGGGAAATCAACCATAGAGCGAATCAAAACCGTAGCAAAGACAATATCAGCTGGAGTCTGAGTACCCGTAGACTCCAAAATAAGCTGTATCTTCCGCGCAATCGCCTCCATCTGCTCCCCAGCACCAGGGCCAGCCTCAGGCGCCGCAAGATTCGAGATAGCCCAAGTGCCGCCATTCCTCGACTGAGCGACTTCCCCAAGCCGCCACACAGGCTGAGATTCCTTCACCGTCTCGATGACATCCAGATCCCTCACATCCGACACCACCCCATCCAAAACCCCAGAAAACGTCTCATCCAACAACGCCGGCCGCCTCACATCCTCCGGAGAAACACCATCCTCCCCATCCTTCCTCACACACCTCGCCCGCCGAAGCCTCACAAACCCAACACCCCCTTCCCCAGAACAGACCTCCCTCTCGGCAATCTCAATCCTCCCCTTCCAAAGAAACGCAGGCCCATCAACCGCCAGACTCTCATACTCACCCCCCTCCCCAAGAACAGCACCCCCCAAATCATCAACCACAAATCTCCTCATGCCCCTCTCAATCTTCCTTCGCACAAGCCCATCCCGACTCGAAACATCCCCCCATAGAAACCCGTCATCCAGCCCCCCAGAGGCAACTTTGATAATCCTCGCCTCACATCCAACCCCCGCCATATCCTCCAACAGCCCCGCCTGCGTAACCACGCCCGCCCGTTCCACCGGCGCTGGGAGCACCGGATAATTCCACAACCAAGCCAACGGTGTCAGCCCAAGCCGAAACGCCACATTCTCAATCCTCGTCCGTTGATAAGTGGACAAGATAGCCCCCGCACAGACGGCATTCGCCTCCGGATGACACTCCATCACCCGTTTGAGCAGCGGAACGAGCGACTCCGTCTCGTCTTCCTGCCCGGACTCCACCATCTGATCTGCAGCATCATTGCGGTAGATGCGGGCTGTGTCGACCGCACCGCCGGAGATGGGGGCGCGGTAGAGTGGGATGTTCAGGGCCTGCTCGTAGAGTGGGATTACGGCGTGGCCGATGGTTTGGTACATGAAGCTGTCAATGTCTTCTTCCGGCTCTTGGGCATCTTGGACCGGGGGGTGGAGATTTGCAAGGGCGATGACTTTGTGGCCGTTGCGGATGCAGTGGAGGAGAGAGTAGAGAGAGTCTTTTCCTCCAGATATTAGGGCGATCACATTTAGGCTTTTGCCCTGTTGTGGTCGTGGTGATGGGGTCATGGTGGGGTGGGTTTTATCATTTGAGGAGGGGTATTTTTTTCCCTGTTATTTAGTAGGTAGGTGGCCCCGCGCTTGCGCTAGAGTCTAGATGCTGGAGATATGTAAACTAGTGATAGTTCGGTTTAAGGTAGACCAGGGTTTGGGCCTTTTTAGTTGTTAATCATTCAGGATTAAGGATTGAACCCGTTTAACTTAATTTTTACTGCGGTCAGACAGTGGTTCGGAGTTCCGAGACGGAAGCCAAACCACTAACCATGGATTGTAGAGGAACTACTACGCTACATTTTCAGGACTGTGTTTTTCTTTGATGATTCTTTGATTATCACTAACTATGCCGCAGATTGAATGGGCACTTGAATTAATAACAGCGGGGGGAATAGTATTGATGCAAAACAAAATGAAAACAGGATGATGCGCACAGGGGTATGAGGCAATGATTGGGGACAAGTTGAAGTATACATGTGGCCAGCACAGGAATGACGTGGTGAGGGTGCAACCCGGGTCAAGGTCAAAACAAATATTACATCAAATAGGGACAAAGAATGCAAGGTGAACGAGAAGTGTAACGAAGAGAAGAAAGGGAAATGGGGACAGAAGTGAAGAATGACTTGAGCCATTCTGTTGATCGAGGCAAAATATCTTTGCCAGAAAATGCGAGTATGAGAAAAAGAAAAGAAAAATCCCAAATCACCACCAGTGCCTCAAAACGAGAAGTCGTCATGCGCTCTAAGTTTAGTCCAAACCGTGGACTCCCAGTGCGCCGAAACCGTTGCAGCCCAGACAACCGGTCTAATGCCTCCAATGTAAGTCTTTCTTTGTGAAGACCATATGCTGTATTATGTTTCTCTTTTCCCCTGTGTGAGAAACGGAAATCCTTTTACCAGACACCTTAGCCTCCCACCTGACACCGCCAATGTAAATGCCCAGACGCCAAAACCGTAAAGACAAAAGTCAGACCAACCAGTGCAATGGTGGAGTAATTATGATAGTGTATTAAGTAGTAAGGGGGGAGCTCCTGGTCACATCGCGTCGTGAAGTTGCAAACGGCAATGGAGGCAACTAAGCGTGTTCGTCACGCTTGCGCTTCTTGGCAGATCGACGATCGATAGAGGGTGCGTCAGAAACACCATCTTCGGATGATTCGCTAGTCGTCGACTTAGTCGCCGCAGCGTTGGCAGCTTCATAGAGCACAGCACCCATAGCACTCGCGTCATGTTCCTCATACCGTTGAGATGCGCTGTTTGTGTCCAGGACGCCCATGACGATAGAACCACCGGCATGGGTCCTGGCGTGCTGCGCAAGGTTGTCACTCCGAGAAAACTTCTTACCACACTCGTTGCACTCGAAGGGCTTGTCCTGGGTGTGCAGAGAGCGGTAGTGGCGCTTAAGGTGCTCCTGACGACGGAAACGACGAGAGCAGAGAGAACAGACAAAGGTCTTGGAAGGATCATCCGTCAGGGATTGCTTACGACCCCGGCGGTTCACCGACACGGGAACAGGTGGGGTTTCGGAAGAGCTAGATACATTGGCTTCCGAGACTGAGCGGGACGGAGTAGCCGCCTGCTGAGCCGCGTTGGCCTCTGTGCTGTTGGCCCGGCTGTTGACCGGTGCCTGTGCTTTCTTGAGAACATCCTGGTCCTCAGAGTTGGCTCTCTTGAGAGACTTACGCGAGTTGCTTCGCTTCTTCGTCTTCATCTCGTCCGAGGTCTCGCTGGCATCACTCTGGACCGGGGCAAAATCGGTGCATCCCAGGAAAGAAAGGCCCGATTGGGTCAAATCCAGATCGTCTGAAGAGTCTTCCAAACTGTGTTCACTCAGGAACTCCTCATCCTCAAAAGAGTAAGTGCTGAGACGCTGTCTCTTTTCACCCATGTAGTAGGCGTTGCCACTGGGATGGAAGTCAACGAGGCGGTTGACAAACTCGTCCTCCGAATCAAGGTCGGAAAAGCTGTCAAAGGTGGGCAATGAAGTGAGGTGGTCCTCAGTAGAGCTGGTGTAAGCGGGTGATGGGTTCTCATGAACTGGCAAAGTCACAGCCTCGCTTCCCAGTACCACCTTGGGTTCCTCCTCTTCGCAAGAGAGAGTGGGCAAAGGAGGCAGCTCAGCGGGGGAGGATGTGCTGACGGAAGACTCGACAGTCAACTGCCGAGGATCACAAAAGTCGGAAGTGGCCTGCTCAACAGGGAAAGCCGACTGGGACGGAGCAAACAAGGAAGACACAGGAGAAGGCGAAGGAGAAAGAGAGGGACAAGAGCCGTTTGCAGAGAGGAAGTCTGAGCTCTGACTGGCAGTGAGAGAATTGGCATTAATGAAGACTAGAAGAAGTTAGTTGCTGGTTCCAATCCCCTGCTCAATTGATGAAAATGACAAAAAAGAATAATACATACCAGGAGTCATGGGAGGCGACGTTGCTGACCGAGCCCAGTCGGCACTGGCCAGAAGCTCGGCATGGACGTCACTTTCGCAGCCCTCTTTCACACCCTCCACCTTTTCGAATGAGAAGAAGCAGTCGTGAATTGGGGTGTGCAGTGTGCCACTGCTGGATGGTGGGCTGCTGATGGAACTTCCAGCGGTGGAGAGTGGAGGAGTGGAAGGGAAGTTATAGTAGTCGCCGACGAACCTTGTGTCCAAAGGCATGAGGCTGGGGAGCCTTGCTGGACGACGATTGTGGGCTTCAGGTGAGATGGTTGAGGGGAAGCGATGGGAGTCATGTTCATTGCTCCTCGGAAGGCATTGGTAGTAGCCATCTGATGCATATTCATCATGGGTTGAGCATTGTAGACCGGTTGTTGCTCTGGTAGGCAATGTTGCTGAGCGAAGGCCTGCATCTGTCCATAGTATGGCTGGGGTTCAGACGGGTGGCTTGTGTATTGTTGTCTTTGTGAATCAGCAGTAGGGTAATATGCAAAAGATGGTTGTCCTTGCACCGATGGTGCCATGGTGTATGTAGCGTCCATTGTGACTAGAAGATAAGGCATTAGTATGGACATCCTGAATGATGTAGTGTTCCTTCGACGAACCAATGGTGAAATGTGCTGAGGATCAAGCGAGTACTGCTTTACCTCTTGGGGGGTATTATTAAGTATGTTTAGTCTATGTCAGAATGTTGGTTCCAGAATGGTGTCGAGGCAGCTTGGTGCTAATGATAGATGTCGAGCACTGTAGTTGCTGAATGAATGTAGATATCTTGCTCTGGATGAATGAATGACTGAAGGCAGAAGAGTGCAGGCCGAATTAGGGTTTTATAGATAAGACTGCAAGTATGCAACGTCTTCTGATCTTCTGGTGAATGTACGGTATAGTTATATCTGATAGAAGGAAGGACAGGAACCTCTGGTCGATACGAGCCAACCCTTTTTGGATTCGGGACGATCACGATCAAAGGTACCGGGAGACAGATGATGAAGTAAAAGAAAAAGAGAGAAGAGAGGGATGGGATGGGGATTAAAGCCAAAAAATAAGAAATAACGAAGGGAAGGAAAGAGAATCGAGACAAGTCTAAAAAGGGAAAAATGAAAAGACTAAAGAAATAAAGAGGACTAATTTGAAGGGCAAGGACAGTCGCGGGGAAACGAGAGACAGGGCCGATATGGAAAGGGAAGAGGGAGAGACGGCCAGAAGGATGGACAGTGGATAAAAGAGAGACTGATCTGCTTGTGCTACGACTTAGTAGCGCCGTGCGTAGTGAGAGTTAGTAGTAGGACTGGAGCCGTACTTTTTAGTTTTAGTCCGTCTTGTCTATTTGGAGGGGGGGGGAGGGAGGAAGGTAGTATAATACTAGTAATTATACCTAATAATATCGTGAATTATAATTATAATTAT